>NC_025693.1:8947351-8966431 GCF_000633955.1 Camelina sativa
TCATTGCTCCTTCGTTGGTTCTCTTGTCATCTTCTTGAACCGCCATGGACGTGATGAGTACGGTTCTTGTTCCATAGGCTGAGCGGAGAATTGGTGGGGAACGAGTGGGTCTGAGGGATTTGGTTAGTGGAGCAAAAGGAAGTGAGCAAGTGAAGGAAGCTGTAGCCATTGGAGGACCTCTCTGACTCTGAGTGAGTGATTCGGTTTTGTGAATTTATCTTATCAACAAAATGACACTTACAATTACAATAGTAGAGTTGGTAATATAACCGAACCGAACCAAATTTAAACCGAGGACCTCTGAGTCAGTGATTCAGTTTTGTGAATTTGTTGTCTTGGCAACAAATGACATCTATCAGTAGTAGAACTGGTAATAATAATTTCCTTCATTTTTTTTTTGTCAACTGATATTATAAAACTTGGAAGGATACATGGTGACTTACAACCTAGCCGGCGGAAAGCAAGAATATCCCCTGAGTCTAACGCCCAAAAGAGAGAAACTAAGCCGGCGAACAAACAGAAGTTTCCGGAGACATAAAACGAAACCAAGGTAAAAATTACAAAGTAGAAAAATTTAACCCAAAACAGAGGATGAACCCTTAAAATAGAGAAATAGGCAACAAGGCATAAACCCTTACACGATACACTAGTCTTAGGATGCAAGAAGAAACTCTTCTCCTCAAACACTTGGAAGAGAACTACCAAGGATGCCCACGGCCAATCCCAAGCTAAGATCAACCACCTCCTATCATGAAGAGAACCAATCTCTTGTAGCAGAACCAAAGACTTCATAATCCGGCAAGCAAAGACTCGAAACACTTCTGAATGCGACGATGACGACAACAGCATCCAGAATCATCTGTGTAGAAGCCTTACAAAAAGCAGTCAGATCTCACCAGATCTGCAAAGCAAGGAAAAGGAGCGCAGCCTAACCTCTCGATACAACCGAACTCAAAAGAGCACGAAGATGGAACGAAGAAGCTATCAACCACAACGAACAAACAACCCAGAAAAGAGTCCACTGCATACAACTAAGACTAGCATAACTTCTAAACAAACCAAAGCCTAAACTTAGAAAGGAAACAACCTTAAGGGAATCAAAGGCTGGAAAAGTAGACCAAGGGTGCTGGACCAACAATGGCTGGGCGGATAAAACACAATCACAACCAAATAACATAAGCGGCTTCAAAACAAAGAGAAACACATGAACGGAAGCAAACGAAGGGAAGGGTCAAGATGATATATTATTTTTCAAGTCGTACCTTGGAACTACTAGCTCCGGAATTAAAACCATCAACTTGCAACCACAAAACCCCACACTGACTGCTCCTACCGCAATGACAAAACCCAAGATCGAGACTCAAACCAAACCACAAGACTTCCCAATCAAGGGCCAAACTTCAACCACATCTACAACACTACACACCTAACCCTAGCTAAATGGTACATGATAAACATGGGGAAGTCAGCTTACTCAACCAGGAGACAACAAGAACCCATGGCCACAGATCCGAGAAGCTTCACCTAAGAGATCAGGACATCGACGAATCTGACAAAGGCAAAAGAAGCTTCTCCTGAAACCACCGGGAGAGGACTAACAAACGCTCATACCGTTGAGCAAACCTCACTGTGAAGACCTTCTCATTTGCTGAGCATACTAACCACTCCATCAATCCACCAGATCTAACTGCGGCGACACAAAAAGAAGCAAAAACAAACTAAAAACAGGGCATCGGGGCCCTCTCACAGCTACGGCGAGGAGCACCGGTCACCGGAGAGGGCAAACTGAGATTTGATATTTTAGGCGACGGCTAGGGCGAACTTGGGGGGGGGGGGTGAGGGAGAGAGAAAAGGTCTTTTTATTTTGAATTTCCTTCATTTATTTAAAAGCAATAATTATACAAAAGCAACTAGATTTTAACCCGCGGTACACCGCAAACATATAATTTTTATGATAATTTATATTTTATGTTGTATCTGTTTGTTAAATATTGGATGTTTTGTAAATAGAGGAATAACTAAAATTTTGGTTGCTGTGCGGCTAAATATTTAAATTATTTTTTTAACCCGCAATATATTTCATGATCATTTGTTTGTTATATTTAGATTATTTTGTTTAGTGTTTGAGATTCTATTTTGATTTCTAAATATTATAACAAAAAATAAGGGGTCGAAATACATAATCAGTAATTTATATGTTGGGATTAAGTCACATTTTCCTAATGATTTAATTATTTTATACAATCTTAGTTAATCAACTTGATTTTATGTCAAATATTTTAATATCAAAAGTGTTGATAAATAATTAAATGAGGATTTAACCTTTGTTAACACAAATTTAATAATTTTTTATTAATTCCAACATGTCCTCTTTATAACTCATATACTATATAACTTTTAGACTTTTTTAATTTTACATATTCGTAATAATTAAAACTTTTATTAAGTTTATATATATATATATATATATGTTAATTATAATATTTAAATAAATGTCACTCGAAGTTTTTTTTACGTTAAGAATCAAATCTCACAGGTTTTGGAAAACAAAATGGGAATCAAATTGTTGTTTTATTTGTTTGCAAAGGATTCAGATATAGAATATCTTCAAAACATAACAGAATGTGTGGTTAAATATATGATAGTTTCTATTTCCATATTGATTGCTGTTATTTTTTTAGTTGAAATGAAATGTAAAATATTTAGGAAACAAAATCTGGAGAAGTGTTAGTTTTGGAAATTTTTTAGGGGTTAATGTTGCAAATAACTTTTTAAATAAACAAAACAAAAAAGGCATAACACAAAATGTACTTAAAAATGGTAAAATAGATAATTAAATCCAACCTAATAATTAAATCTTATATAATAAAGTAAGGTTTCTTTTTTTGACATGCTATAAGAACTTGCCATTTGGTACTCTTTTTTTGGGACATGTGTAATTTTTTTCTTAACTAGGTAGTAACCCGTGCTATAGCACGGGCAAAATATTTTTATAAAATTGTATTATTTTAAATATCTAATTTAAGTTTGGTTTTACTTTGGGTTATTACACATATATAACCTAGAGGAATGGGAAACACGTCCCTGTTCCGTTTTATTATGTCTCTGTCCCGTTTTATCATGTCCCGTTCCATCTCCTCTCGTCCTATATCCATCAGAATTTTTTTGTCTTATTGTAACGCTCTGATCATCACCTTGCTTAGTAGGTCCACCATGTCCACTCCTGATCCATAGGCCCACCTTGCTTAGTGGGCTACATCTATTCCCGGCCAGTGGGTTCATCCATATCCGTCAGTCGATTTGTTACGTCCATGAGGCTTTAAAAATTTGTTTACCATCACTACAAATCACCATCTTTCCATGTGTTTTGTCTCTACTCGCACAGTTCCGGATGCTCACCCATCCTGAAACTACTCCAGCTCAAACATGCTTAACTCTAGAGTTCTCTCAGGACCTTTGGCCGAAAATAAATCTGCACTTTGGTGACCTAGATGACCAAATCAATCTTTTAAACCTCTCCGCAAACTGGGATGTCACAATTATGATCGTTCTCTTTTAAATAATTACTTGGTAGGTAATATTTTTAATAGAGATTGGGTAAGAAATTTAGACAGGATATCCATATTCTTCTTGAATATTTAATTTTTCATTTAGTTAGTTTTTACTATCCAAAAAATTACAATTTTAACAAACTGACTGTTTCCTAAAATAATACTAAAATTTTGAATTTACCCGTTCCAAAATAGAGAATTACTTCACGAAATATATAAAGTCTCCATTTGAATAGTTAATTTATATTGTTAGTGGAAATTATACTTCTCAAAAAATTTCGAAATATTTTCAAAAATATCCAAAATTCTCAAAATATCCATCTCATATTAGTTCTTTATATGTCACATAGTGAATTTTTTTAAGAAAATCGTTTAAGTGCAATCTTTTCTATTATATGAATTACTCATTTCCATTGCACATCCACTATTTTTCATTGTAATACCTTAAATACCCTGGACTTAGTCTTAATTTCATTTACATAATACATCAAATTTTTTAGTATTATATGTTTTTTGTTTAATAGCACACAAAAAAAAGGTTTTTCTTTATTAGGTGATTACAATAATGATTTCTCATGAAATGCAATTTGTTGTATATTGGCTTTCAACAAAGACAGTGATGATGAATCAAAAAGTTTTTAATCATGGACTGCTGATTGTGGAATAATAAGAGACTTATTTGTCATTTTTTTATGTGGTCATCAGATATAACCAAAAATAGTTTGAGAACCGAAAGTAACCAAGAACAATAATAATTAAACACCAACAACATTATTCATCAACATGCACTTGATCATGAAGCCAAGATGGCCCACCAAGTGCTAAATATGACTAAAATCTATCATTTCTCGTGACACTATTCGAGATAACAATCGTCACTTTATTCGCCGGAACAGCCACTTTATGAAAGTCTTTACAATTGAAGCCATCCAGCCACCTTATTCTCATATTTATTTATAGTTTTGTTTTTTATTTCTTTCAAATTTTTGATAAACATTAATAACATGATGTCGTTGTTTTTTTTAATTTAAACTCTTTCATATAAATTAATTTAGTATTAAATTTTCTCATATAAATTTTAAATTTCAAAAAATGAGTTAGAATCTTATTATTTTAAATATATAAAACTATTTGTACAATATTGATAATAAATCTAAATATTAGATTTCAATTTGGTTTTAGTTTGAATTATTGTTCATATATAATCCAAACGTATCTACTTTGTAATAGGAAACATTTCCCATCCCATTCCATCCCATCTCGTGCCATCCTGTCCCGTCTTGTCTTTCTCTCTTTATCCATCATAATTTTTTTATCCTATGATCGTTCTCTTTCAATAATTACTCATTAAGCAATGTTTATTAATATGTATTTGGTAAGAAATTTAGACATGATACTCAAATTCTCCATTGTATATTTAATTTTTAGTTAGGTAGTAAAATTATCCAAAACCAAATTTTTCTAATCAAAAACATCTAATTATTTTGATTAGAACTATATTAGCTGTAGAATTACGGGAAGTAACATAAAATTAAGATCCCAAGACAATAAAAGAAAAGATTTTGGACATGCCTTAACTTTTATAAAAAGAACAGATCAAAATCTAGGAAAATGCATATAACGAAAACACATAGCCTGACAATGTAAATCTAATTTATCTTTTGATAAGCACAATGATAAAATTCTCACAAAAGGCTCAAATCAGCTATAATTGTTTGGTTTGTTGTTTCTGAGCAAGAACATGGCATTCTTTAAGCTAAAAAGTGTCTAGAGTGGACATAGACTTTGTTAGTAAATTCTCAGCTTCAGCAGCTACTTTAAGATTCAGAGGAAGATGAAGAGCGGAAGATAAAACTGTTCCTAGATTAACTCTCCACTGGTCAAACGAATTGATACTCCACACAAAGCCTTGAACTGCAATTCTGTGTTCATCGATTGCCACCAACTGAAAACAAAACATATACAAAATGTCAGCTTTTTAAGACTTTTTATCTCAATTTTAATACCTGAAATAGTGGCAGACCTGACCAACATAGTAAGCAGTCAATTCTGAAAGTAGAAGGCTAAGAGAAGATCGATCGCCAAAGAAGGTCTGTGGAAAGATACCAACAGTTATACACATTATTATACGTAAATTTTAACATCAATCAGCACCATATTTACTTTGTGGGGAATGGGGAATGAGATGTCATTAACTCTTATTAGAGATTCACTTAAGTTAGTATCTATAGTAGTCATATATGTTCATATACTTGAGCCCATAATGTAGACAAAAACATGTAACACAGATAAACAAATTATGCAAATTAATTCACTAAACATGTAGACAAAAACATGTAACTCAGATAAACAAATTATGCAAATTAATTCACTAAAATCTGCAGTCTATAACTTCGACAAACCAAACCTACAACTTAGAGAATAAAAATCTGCAAATTAATTAATCAAAACCAGCAACTTAGACAACAAAAAGAAACCCAAGAAACTATAGAACATATTTAAAAAAAACTGGTTCAAGAACCGAAACAACAAAAAGAATTCAAACTCATAAAAACTGAACACAAAACATTTCAAATACTTCAGCATATAATTTTTTGAACTAACCTTACCCATTCATCTTGTTAGATGCTTCAAACGTGTCACTATCATTGGAGCCTATGAATTGTTGCAAATTCTTTTTGTTATTATATTCAACCTATTCTGAAAAATTGGAAACCATAAATAGATTTAGCGACACATAAGAAGCTCAGCTCTGCTTTTAGTATAATACATAAGACAGAGAGTTGTTGTGACTTGTAAGAAGAAAAAGGCTTACTGTTCCCAACACGTCACTCAAATCAATGCAAATTCACAACAACAAAAAAAAATAGACAGCTTATAAAGCAAACCATTCCATTTATCTTTTATATGAATTTAGCATATGATATATATAGAAATAGAAGAGGTTTTTTTATAAAAAAAAGAAACATCATAGCAAAGTCTAACCTGATGTTGAAATGAATGCGTAAGAAGTGCCCATCAGTGCTCTTATTATCAACTATAAGAGATGTGGATGGTGTTGACTTCCAAAAACATACTCAGCTCCTGAAAAGATAAAAGATGATATTTTGTTACTACTTCATCAAACAAAAGAAAAGATCGAGAGACATCAGATAAGAGCAATTAACAAAATCGGCAAATTAAACATTTCTTGTCAGCTCTAGTTATTTTAGAAACACACGTCATACCCATTTCATCTTGGCCTAGCGAATCAGTTGGTAGATCCATAGTGTGTTCTCAAGAAGATGGCTTCTCATGGCCACGTATAAATAAATCCTAGATGGTTAATCGTATCAATCAGACTGAAGAATTTTTTTTTTACAAATAACAGGCTATGGAAGAACAAATTAGATTTACCTTCTAATTTACAAACCCAGAAGAGAGATCATCATGTGATGATTATGTTGAACATCATCTTCTCAAAACTCTAACCCGCTATCTTCCTTTACATCCACTGGAGTAAAAAGAGAGAGAGAGAGAGAGAGAGAGAGAGAGAGAGAGAGAGACGTACCTTCATACGACCAAGGATTCTAACAACAATGTCAACACCTGTCTTTAATTGTACTCTTGACCTATTGTATAGCTATCGCCTCCAAATCAACATATCCGAAACTGAGTTCTTAAAACGTATGCTTTTCCTATTCAAACGAACAAAGCATCAAATATAGTGAGAATGTGGGGGGGAATATCTTAAGTGATTATAATGATAACTATTGATTCGATTAATCTTTCCAAGACTAACAAACTTAAAGAAATTCACATCACTAACTGAATTTCATCATCAATAGATCCAAAACTCACCACTGATTCCAAACTTCATCAAAAACATTAGTAGAAGACCCGCTTTTCGTTTGGGATAACATTAAGGCAATTAGATTACACTTACCACGTGATGAGAATCAGGTCCGTAAGCTATCTTTAAGTTCAGCCAAGCCAAAAGATAGATTCGTTTGGCTATCTGCAAAGCTTTTACCCAACAATCCAAATACAAATAATAATTGTTGTTGGTTGATGCTGCTTGGTCCGAATCCTGTTTCATCTCTGCAGCTTCGTCGGCAAAAGAAAAAGAAAATTTTGCAAAAGGACTTGGAGACGGCGACAAAGAGCATAGAGAGAGAAACAACTTCTTTTTAGGTCTTTTAAATTGACGGATAAGATCAAAATGAATCAACGGTCACGATTAAATAAAAGGATCCGAAATAATATAAACGGGTCGTTTTAGATCCGCGTCTTTATCCGTGTAGAGGGGCCAGGAAATTTCCTTTGTACCCTTTTTTAAAATCGAAAATTTGGTCATAATTGCAATGGCATTGTATTGTAAATTCTTACAAAACTAAGGTTTTTTTCAGGCAACGTTTTTCTTTTAATAGTAGGGATATTTTCAGTGTTTTTTTTTCAATTGACTTCATATAGATACACATTATCTTATTTATATTTATATTTATATTTTAGACAAAAAAATAATTTAAAATTATACATTATAAGATGTTTAATTTATCGGAAAGTGTCTTTAGTCAAGTGGTTACAACATCATCTTTGTAATCGATCCCACCGGGGTTCGACTCCACTTAGCCATGTTATCCCAGGTGTTCAATTTATCCTTTAACTTGTGTAACATATTGTCCAATAATGATTTTCTCTTTTTGAACTATTGTGAAGTGACTTTAATGTAGTGTCCAATGGTAAGTCCTTAATGCATAAGGTACCACCACATCAGGGATCAAGTCCCGCTTCCTACGAATGTTGGGATTTGGCTAATGAGCCGCCTTGTTGTGACCCAATGGTTGGCAAAAAAAACAAACAAACTATACTATTAAATATATATATATATATATATATATAATTAATTAGTTAGAGAGAAATAACTAAATTATGTCTTTTAAAGAAATAAATGAATATATATATATATATACATATATTTATAATTTGTTTTGCTTGAAATTCCTATCATATATTTATAGTTATAGTAACTATTCATATTTTTTTTAAATAATACATGTATTTATTTATGAACCTTCTCACATATTCTATTAAATTTCTTATTCTATCACATATTTTGTAATACTCATATTAATTTGATTAGGTTTAAATTCCTATCATATATTTATAGTTATATTAAATAAAAAGATTATACTTAAAACAGCATAATAAGTGTATTTTTGATGTACTTTCTCACATATTTTAGTAAATTTCATATTCTATCACTTATTTTGTAACTCTCATATTAATAATCATATCCATCTTTAAGACACTAATTTTTATTTTATTGAAATTATTTACTTCTGTTATATGTTGACACTTTTGTAACTTCCATAGTACTATTAGTATTGTAATGAATGACTAATAATATTTAGAAACTTAATAAATATTAAAATATGTTAATATGTACTTATTGCATTTTGTAACTCTCATATAGCTTATATAACTCCTTATAGATATAAATTGATATAAGTATTAGTGCATTAACTTCCCAATTAAATAATAAATTTATAATAGGCTTTTTTAATTACAATTCATCCTATAAAAACAAAGACAAACATTTCAATAACTTTCATATATCAAATCTCACGTAAGTTTGTCAACTAAGTGTATTTCTTTATGTTTATATAATAAATTAATGTTTTTTCAAACTCATATAAAAAGTTAACAAGTGGAACTCATTCCTCTCAAAATTACTTTAATATCCACGAACCAATTTGTGAGATTTTGGGATGTGTATCGATCGCTATAAGAGGTGTGTCGATCGACACCATCAATTTCTGGTGAGATTGGTTTGTTTTAAATCGTCGAATTGGAACGGTTTTGTTTAAGTGAAATTCTAAACCGAGGTATTTAAGTATGGGGGACGACCTAGGTCATGGTTATCAGCCTCATTGTCGTTTTCTAGAGAAAGAGAAGAGAGAAAGTTGTGCTTGTGAGTTTTAGAGACTTCTAGCTGTTTCTTGAGAGATTTGAGGATGGGAACGTGGTAGAAGCTTGTTGGGAGGCTGTTTTCGTGAGTTTAGAATTAGATTCGTCATTTTCAAAAGTGAGTGCATGACCATGGCTGATCTAAGCTTGAGAATTCTTGTCTATCTGTGATTTAAGTGTTGTTGATTGATTTCTTTGCTTGCTTCTGTTCTTTTTGAGTTCCCAATGGTAATGAGTGGCTTCTGGGTGAGCCACAACCACATTGGAGGCGTTAGGAGTCGGAGATCTGCGTTGGAGATCACACGAAAACAATGTTCGTCATATGTGTCAATCGACATAAGGAGTGTGTTGGTCGACACAAATACAAGGACGGCGCGAGAAACCTAACAAGCATCGATCGACGCATGTGGAGGTGTCGGTCGATGCGAATTAGATTTTTCACGAAATGTCGAGTAGGTGTTGGGAGACACAAAGAGTGTGTCGGTCAACACCAGGTGGCCGTGTGATCGTGTCGCAGGCATTCCAAGAGGGGTCTGGTGGTGTCAACCGACACACTTCTTGTGTCGTCCGACACATGCTCAATATTTCCCAAAAACCCTAATTCGAGTCGACCGACACCTCCACATGCGTCGATCGATGCTCGTAGGGTTTCTCGCGCCGTTCTCGTGATTTATGGTTAAAAATGAAAAAAAAAATTCATCATATTAATATACTTTAATCTATTACTACAATTTATGGTTACAAAAAAGAAGAAAAAAGCACAAACAAAATCTTTGACATATATATTCTTTGAAATGTAACCGTAACTTTTATAATGTTTGACCAAAAAAAAACTGAAAACCTCCCATGATACTAATGATATATTGATACCACAAATTTCTCTATAAATAATAAGACAAATTTTTCATCAAAACATCATATTCTACCTCTCACATAATTTTCTAAATTTTGTAATATCAATTTTAATTTAACTAAAATATTTTAATTTGTTCTTCTTTATGTGACTTTTGCAGGTTTTGAAATAAATAAATAGATTCAAAAATTTATAGCATATATGAAAAAGCTAGATTAAGAAGGTCTAAGACACATGATACATTCTCACTTTTAGAATGTCATCTACTAGAAGAAACTTTCTTAACTACGAAGTAACAAAGCTAATCCCTTTTCGTAAGAGGCGTGATGCAGGACGGCACCCAATGTGGGTTTGCTAGCCGTTATAGGATTAAACCAAATACACTTCAACATCCAATTATCATTCCCCACGTAGCCATTAACGCACAAAAATAGTAATCACCTTACACAAGTATGAGCTATTAGCTCAATATATTTGATTCCGTATATACAGAGACGGACATCGTTTTGACGACGTTTAAGTAAACATTTTCAATAGTGTAATAAACTAATAATGTTGAGAGATTTGTGAAAGTTAAAAAAACCAAAAAACATTTCAAAAACCCTTTTCTACATTACTACCAGTGGCCAAAGCCATATTGTGTTTTCCCTTTTTTTTTGGGTCTCAGTCAAGTCTTCTGAGCAAGTACTCAATTTGAACCTCTTTTGTCAAGGGCATGATCCAATCTCCATACAAGTCCCCGACCAAGATCGGACTGATTTTGTAAACGTGAGATTCATTACCCTCTTCTTCTTCTTCTTCTTTCTCCTCCATCCCCACTTTCACTTCTTGCCCGTATGTTCGTGTTTTCATCTCAACTCTCTTCTTTATCGAATCTTCCACAGTCGGGAATGTTAGCATATCCATCAGCGCATTCCTATCCTGCAATGTGTTGTTACTTCAAGTTAAGTAATGTACATAGAGACGACAACAACAAATTCATAAACTTCGGGTATGTCATATAGAGAAGTAGATAAATACTTGTGCTTTGATGGCGGATTCGTATGCCTCGGGTGAGGCTTGGAATTTGGCCTCTGCAACAAATTTACCGTAATGGATCCTCTTTGAGAGACACTGCAATGGACATCAAAAGCCACATAAATACTTTAAGAAGATCAAACCTCATTTCTGGTACCAATCGAAAGAAAAACACGAACCTGAAGGCAGATTGCATCACAGACAGCTGTTGATCCGTAATTACCATCATTGCCTTGCTTCACTAGTCTTGGAACAAGGTCTCTGAAGTACATGTTCCATATCTTCTGGTTTATGTTGATCGAATCAGCAGCAAAATGCAACACCTACTTGACATGGAAGAGAAACAAAGCCTTAGCACTACGTACCAAAGTTGAAAACACAGCTCAAACAAGATTTTATCCAGGTTAGGCATTGCTTTGCTAAACAAACATTAATAAACCCTACTAGTAAGATGCAAAAAAGACACAAAAGATATGTGATCCAAGTGAAACTTGAGAATTGAGAGTACCTTTGGGTACTGCAGAGGAGGCAACATAGGCTCTGGTAGATCATCAGGGAAGAAAGGATGTTCATCAGGACTCTTGAACCTACCAACCTAAATCAAGAATCAAAAACAAAATCAAGTTTCTTCAATATTGAGGGTATGTAAGAATCCATATATGAGGTTCCATAATGTGTTCTTCTTACCTTAGCATGAAGCTTTTCAGTGCCTTTGACCATGTACTCAACCAAAGAACCATCGAAACCATGCATGTCAAAGGCAGTAGGATCATAAGTATCTGCATTATAACAGTACTTGGCTCTTTCCAAAAGCCCAAATATAATGCTGTCCTCTTGACGGATCAAAGAGTTCCTAATACCTTCGAGAGTCAAACTCTCACTTTCATCCACCCGTTTCTTCCCTGTCAACGATCTATACCAACAACAAAAACCAAACTTTGCTTTAATTTCACACAAAAAGAACAAAAAGGTTTCTAATTTAAGCCACAAAAATCACAATGGTAATCTAAAAGTTGAGAATTTGAGAATTGAGAATATAACAAAAGGGTAACTAATTTAAGCGACAAAATCAAAAAAGGTAATCTCAATTTCTCAGTACGAAACTAAAAATTGAAACTTTTTTTGGTTTTGTATACATATACATACCCAGCAAGTGTCATAACGGCGTGAACAGAGCTTGTTCCAGAGCGAGGCTTTGATGGCTGGGGAAGAGAGCAACGAATAGAGAAGGAAGATTTGGATGATGGAAGAGGACGAAGAGTGGAAATGGGTGTTGAGGTTGATAATTCACGTCGATGGCCGAGGAACCCACCAATCGCAGAGGAGCAACAAGACGATCTCATCATCAACAATGACGCCTCCATTGATGTGAATTACAGAGTAGACGGAGAAAACAGAGAATTAGAGGAAGAGAGAGCGAGTCATTTGCAGAGAGAGAGAGAGCGATGGTTTAAGGCAGTGTTTGGGGGTAGGTGCAGTGGGTGAGGAGACAGAGTTGGTGAGAGAGAGATAGAAGAGGTAGGGTTGTGTCTGCGTGCACGTCTTTCGCCCACGAAAGTGTTCTGTTCTGTTTTACCTTTTTTCTTTTATGTGTTTCTCATTAATTTCTATCAATATTTGATGAAAAATACCTTAAAATAGCACAGTTATATTATTGTATAAAAGGTTATAATATTATTTTTTATTACTTGTCAACTCATTCAAAACATTATTCTATTTTAGTTCTTTTACAACATTTCAACTAGGTATTAGACTGTTGATGTGATGTTGTGGAGAAAATTATCATATATAAAATTTGTTATATAAATTTCTATTTGAGTAAATTATATATGATACTATGATCTGTTTTGTGTCAATTGCTTACTAATATATTATACATCAAAATATTTTTTAAAACATATAAACAAAAATTTACAATAAAAGTGACACAATAATGTTTGTTGTGACTTGTGATATAATTTAAAAGTATAGTAATATTATTAACTATGGATGAATGTCAAAAAAAAAACCAAACAAACTACCTAAGGATTGAAAATGGGGAAAATTCCCTAAAAAAATCAACTATTTTTTATTTGGATAAAAACTATGCGAACATTTAACATTTCTAACAAAATATAAGAATTAAATTTTCCATCTTTTATAATACACGAAGTATAAAGTATTCATAAGATCACAAATAAAAAAAATTATTTCTATTTTACACTTTAGAAAAAAATATTGGAGGTTATTGATTTGGGATTTGAATAGAGTTTTAAAGACTTTAAATGTAATGTAGAATCTGTTGTTATTTGATCAAAATTTCGTTGAACTTTGTTAAATTTTATTGTTATTAAATTGTGTCATTTGTAAAAAGTCATTTAAAATCCATTACAAATTTAGGATATTAGATTCGAATTATTATAAAGTTAATAAAAATTTCGTGTTATTCAATTAAAATAAAAGAATCTAAGATTGTTAATGAATTCAATTATTATGTTATTTGTTCATGATTTGATGGAAGGGGGAAGATGTAGATGGATCTCATGATTGGATTGAGTAAGGAAAGTTGTTGTACATGATGAAAAATAAGGGATAACCTATGAGAATGCACATACTAATCTCACAAATGGTGAGAGAGAAGAAAGAGGAGAAATAGGCGTGCTCTTGGAATTGTCCGAAGAGGTCCTAAACAAGTTTTTTTTAGTGTAAAAGAAAACACTGATTCACTGTGATTAAATTTTACGGAAAATATAGATTGAACAATAGATTTCTAGTTAAGAGATTAAAATTTTTGATATATTTTACTTAATTTGTAATTAAAAAATATAATAAAAAACAAAAACAAAAAATATGATTAAAAAACAATTTATAAAAAGAGCAAATGAGAATAGAATACAACAATTTGATCTTGAAAATCACTACAAATCAATTTCGAACATGACAATTTGAATGATGTTTTGCTTTGTCCCTAAACGAGTGTTAAGTGTTTAGCCTGATGGAAAGATAAAACATCACATAGATAAGATGCTTTCAAACTATTGTGTAATTTCGAGGATCATCATAATTCATACACCAAACCTAGTGTTATATTATATGCATTGCAGCCCATTCCCATATACCAAAATGTCTCTATTCTTATTATGTGTAATTCGTTAGAACGTATGTATATATGCCGCGGATAATAATATCCAGAAGCTACTTATCAGTTTTATCACACTTTTTTTTTTTTTTAAGTTTCTCAAACTCTCTCTGTTTCTTCTTCTTCATAATGCGAACCCTAATCCCCATCTTCAAAGCTTATTAATCCACACCATCTCCACTGGATCCGACATTAATGATGACGTCATCGCTACCTGTCAGAGCTCCGTCATGGGTTTCATCCCGGAGAATCTTCGAAGAGAGACTCCACGATCTTCCCAAGTGCGCTAACTTAAGCCAAGTGAAGCAGCTTCACGCCCAGATCATTCGACGGAACCTTCACCAAGATCTTCACATAGCACCGAAGCTAATCTCTGCTCTTTCTCTCTGCCGTCAAACCGGTTTAGCTCTTAGAGTTTTCAATCAGGTTTCAGAACCGAACGTTCATCTTTGCAATTCTCTGATTAGAGCTCACGCGTTGAACTCGCAGCCGTATCAAGCTTTCTTCGTTTTCTCTGAGATGCAAAGATTTGGTCTTTTCGCTGATAATTTCACTTACCCGTTTCTTCTCAAAGCTTGTTCGGGTCAATCATGGTTACCTGTGGTGAAGATGATGCATNAACCCAATGTTGTTATTTGGGGTGCTCTTCTTGGAGCGTGCAGGATGCATAACAATGTGGATCTTGCTAAGGAAATCCTGGATCCGCTGGTTAAGTTAGACTCTTCTGATCCGGGAAACTATACGCTGCTGTCAAATATTTATGCAGCAGCAGAGGATTGGGCAGGGGTTGCTGACATAAGGTCAAAGATGAAGAGTATGGGAGTAGAGAAACCATCTGGAGCTAGTTCGGTTGAATTGGAGGATGGGATACACGAATTTACAGTGTTTGACAAGTCACACCCAAAATCTGATCAAATATATCAGATGCTTGGTAGTCTAAATGAACCTCCAGATACCGCTGAGCTGGTTGCTGTCGGATAAATTGCTTAGTTTATTATGTTCACAATACAAGGATTTCGTCAATGCCACATTGTCAAGATCTTTAGGTAATATATCTATATAGGCTGTGTACACCAGCATTCAACAGTGTGGCCTAGGCCATAAATTTGTAGTTCATTTTCCGTAGGTACACAGACGGTTTTATCCTTGTAATTCACAAAATTGGACGAGTTCGGGTTTTGTATATACAACATAATTTAATCATCTTGTTTGCAATACTAACTTCAGAGATGGAGTTTCTGGATCTTAGTTCCACAGCAGGTTCTTTTATCAACCTTGTAGACGACAAGTAACAAGAGAAGATCATGCAGGNATGGTTATGGGTTATAGTAAAGCTGGAGATATGGAAATGGCTAAAATTATGTTTGATAAGATGCCATTGCCGGCTAAAAATGTGGTCACTTGGACGATCATTATTGCTGGATATGCGGAGAAGGGGCTTGTGAAGGAGGCTGATAAATTAGTCGACCAAATGGTGGCTTCAGGATTGAGATTTGATGCCGCAGCTGCTATTAGTATCTTAGCTGCTTGTGCTGAGTCTGGTTTGCTCAGTTTAGGAATGAGGGTTCATTCCATAATTAAAAGGTCTAACCTCAATTCAAATGCTTCTGTGTTAAATGCACTACTTGATATGTATGCAAAATGTGGTAGCCTAGAAAAAGCGTTTGATGTGTTTAACAACATGCCCAATAAGGACCTCGTCTCTTGGAACACTATGCTTCATGGTCTTGGTGTTCATGGTCACGGTAAGGAAGCAATTGAGCTTTTTTCGAGAATGAGAAGGGAAGGGATTCGGCCTGATAAAGTCACATTTATTGCTGTTTTGTGTTCCTGCAATCACGCTGGTCTCATTGATGAAGGCGTAGATTACTTCTACTCGATGGAGAAAGTGTATGATCTTGTTCCACAAGTTGAACACTACGGTTGTCTTGTTGACCTATTAGGTCGAGGGGGACGGTTAAAGGAAGCGGTTAAAGTTGTACAAACAATGCCTATGCAACCCAATGTTGTTATTTGGGGTGCTCTTCTTGGAGCGTGCAGGATGCATAACAATGTGGATCTTGCTAAGGAAATCCTGGATCCGCTGGTTAAGTTAGACTCTTCTGATCCGGGAAACTATACGCTGCTGTCAAATATTTATGCAGCAGCAGAGGATTGGGCAGGGGTTGCTGACATAAGATCAAAGATGAAGAGTATGGGAGTAGAGAAACCATCTGGAGCTAGTTCGGTTGAATTGGAGGATGGGATACACGAATTTACAGTGTTTGACAAGTCACACCCAAAATCTGATCAAATATATCAGATGCTTGGTAGTCTAAATGAACCTCCAGATACCGCTGAGCTGGTTGCTGTCGGATAAATTGCTTAGTTTATTATGTTCACAATACAAGGATTTCGTCAAAGCCACATTGTCAAGATCTTTAGGTAATATATCTATATAGGCTGTGTACACCAGCATTCAACAGTGTGGCCTAGGCCATAAATTTGTAGTTCATTTTCCGTAGGTACACAGACGGTTTTATCCTTGTAATTCACAAAATTGGACGAGTTCGGGTTTTGTATATACAACATAATTTAATCATCTTGTTTGCAATACAACTTCAGAGATGGAGCTTCTGGATCTTAGTTCCACAGAAGGTTCTTTGATCAACCTTGTAGACGACAAGTAACAAGAGAAGATCATGCAGGAAAAAAAAGACATTCAAACTCCAACGTAACCTCACTGTGAGTAATATTATGACTTTGTGGAAAAGATTAAACAAAACATGGTTAGGTGATCCCTAGAAGTTGAATTGTAAAAGACTAAAACAATTTCACTGATGATATATTGTTGGTGATGTATTACCATTGGACGTCAGTATGATGACGTATTGTTTGGTGATGTTACCTTTGTACTAACCAACTAGTTGTTAGAAATGATATTTAAGTCAAATTAGAACACAAAGTCGTGGAGTTTATTTTATTACAAAATCAATGTGTTAATGATTTTGAGTTGATCTTAAATTTCCTTTTTGAAGTGATTTCTATTGAAATGGTAATACAATAATGGGGAAAAGAGGACCACCGATAGTGCCTCCTTTGATTTGTTCCATCCGCAATAGATGACTTTGATCATACCCAAAATAAAAGTCTACGAACTCATTGGATTATTGTAATTCACTTCTATTTAAGACCCTTTGATGAGTGATTCAAATTTTACTGATTCAAAGAGATAGAGGGTGAGAGATTGTGGGGAGGGAGTTTATCTGGTTGGTGGATATAGTAATTGCATGTTTTTTTTTTCCACAGGAGTGGGTAAGTAACTGCAGAGGCAAACCTTGAGTGGCCACTAGGCATACACATCACCAGAAAAAGGTGATAAAAGATTTGTCTCTTATCCAAAATCCAAAGGCATATTGAAATGTCTATCTTTAAATACATCAACACCTTATAGGGTTAAGGTATATCCATTGCCCATTCCTCTGACTAGGACCCTTAGAACTTTAACACATTCAGTCTGTGGTTCACAATTTTCTACTCTCTTATATTTAGATGTTACTTTTGTGTTCTTCTCTTCACAGGGACTAATGAATTGAATCAGAGAAAAAGAGAAAGATATAGGGGAGAGAGAGAGAGATAGAATAACATGGAGGCTTGTTTTCTTACCTCAAGATCACTCTCTGGTAACAAAGAGCTTGTCCCGTTCATCAAATCCAGAATCTTTTCTTGCCCCAAGAAAAATTCCAGCCAGTTTCTCACCAGGAAGGTTGCTTCCCCAATCTCTGTAAATTGTAAGTAAGATCTCTTTCATGATCATTGTGATCTATGAGAATGGCCTGAGTAGCAAAATTA
This sequence comes from Camelina sativa, assembly GCF_000633955.1. NCBI lineage: Eukaryota > Viridiplantae > Streptophyta > Magnoliopsida > Brassicales > Brassicaceae > Camelina > Camelina sativa. The sequence continues at coordinate 8,965,671 of NC_025693.1, forward strand.
CATGTCTTTGTTTGAGAATTTGCCAGTCTGAGCAGCTGATGAGAGCATTTTGGTTGAGTAGGTTCCCTCTCGGATTCATGGAAGCCACTGGACGACGATGCTGATCTTTTCAGGGATTGTGTCAATAACTCTACAGCAGATGCTGATTGGAGAGAATTCAGGGCAAGGCTTGTTGCTGGGGAAGAAGCTGCAACATCCGAGATGGATCCTTCCTCGTGGTCTAACCCGGACATGGTGGTGGACTATCCGTCATCATCGTCTTCACAGATCACAATAGGAACCAAATGGGCACACAAGATCCATGAGCCAGAGACAGGCTGCCTTCTAATCGCCACAGAGAAGCTAGACGGTGTCCACATCTTCGAAAAGACTGTGATCCTCCTCCTCTCTGTTGGACCCTCAGGTCCTATAGGAGTCATCCTCAACCGTCCATCGCTGATGTCGATTAAGGAGACGAAGTCAACGGTTCTAGACATGGCAGGAACGTTTTCAGACAAAAGACTCTTCTTTGGTGGACCTTTGGAAGAAGGGTTGTTCTTGGTGAGTCCGAGGAGTGGTGGAGACAACGAAGTTGGTAAGAGCGGAGTGTTCAGACAAGTGATGAAAGGATTGTACTACGGGACAAGAGAGAGTGTAGGATTGGCTGCAGAAATGGTGAAGAGAAATTTAGTTGGAAGAAGTGAGCTTAGATTCTTTGATGGGTACTGTGGTTGGGAGAAAGAGCAGTTGAAAGCAGAGATCTTGGGAGGGTACTGGACAGT
>NC_025693.1:8968871-8972078 GCF_000633955.1 Camelina sativa
TGGAAGAAGGGTTGTTCTTGGTGAGTCCGAGGAGTGGTGGAGACAACGAAGTTGGTAAGAGCGGAGTGTTCAGACAAGTGATGAAAGGATTGTACTACGGGACAAGAGAGAGTGTAGGATTGGCTGCAGAAATGGTGAAGAGAAATTTAGTTGGAAGAAGTGAGCTTAGATTCTTTGATGGGTACTGTGGTTGGGAGAAAGAGCAGTTGAAAGCAGAGATCTTGGGAGGGTACTGGACAGTTGCTGCTTGTAGCTCTAGTGTTGTTGAGCTTGGTTCAGCTGTCAAAAGTCATAGTCTTTGGGATGAGGTTCTTGGACTTATTGGGCCTCAAACAGGCTCTGTTATCTAAACATTGTTTTTTTTTGTAATGCTTTTCACTAATGTAATATGGTATGACTTTTGTGTGTTTATCAATGTGTCTATTAAAAAAATCCATCACTAATTTAAATATGTTTGTTTATTTCTTGTTTAATGCTATAGGCCCTATACAACACATACTATTTGGATAAATTTATTTTGTATACTATTATTCATAAACCATAATTTCTAAAAACAAAAGAAAACCTGAAATTATATTATCTTGTTTAAAATGCTTAAATAATAATTATTCTTGCTTATGTCTCATATACAAACACCAAAAAAATATTGAGATACTAACTAGTAAACTTTTCATCATAATAAATGCCAACCCCTATATTCGTTTTAGTAACCATAATGTGAAAAAGAAAGGAACATTGCAGCAATACATAAAACTAATTTACATTGCCATTGATTTGGCAAAAAAGAAACCCAATTTATCATTTTTCAACGAAGTACATGCAACTTCAATATCACTCTCCACTTATCAACTTTGGAAGATGTGAGGTGTTGGTTTTTGAAAAGATCCCAAGAAGTCAAAATTCAACATACATGTTAACGAAGATCGTGTTTTATAATCAGCTGAGCAAGGTTGGACGGTTGTGTATGCAACTTTAGTTGGACTTCTTAATTAACTAAAAGATCGAAGTTAATACAGATTGGTGAAAATTAGTCTTACAAACATCTTTTATTTTTGTCAATTGAAGTTTGAAACACTTTTTTGTTTTGTTTTGTATGTGCTCCAAATACTTTATTCCATGTCGGACTCGGACAAAATCTTAGGTGAACACCTATCCGCTATATCATTAGAGATAAAAAGTGATATTTGCAGAATATATCTAACTCAATGTAAAAAAAGGCACAAGAATGAGACCATACATATATAAATTCAAGAGCGTAACAAGCAACCATACAATGATCGAAATCACTTATTCATAAGTAGATTGTATTCAATAATTAAAATGAAAGAGAGCCTACATGGTGAGCTTAACGACGCTAAAACCGCCATCGACCGCCAAATTCTGACCGCTGATATAAACAGATTCATCAGAAGCCAGAAACAGAGCAGCTTCAGCCACATGACGAGCTTTAAGCGCCACACCTTTGAGATTCCCAGTAGCTTCACAATATCCTTCAACCATCTTCGCTGTTTCCTCATTGATGCTAGTCAAACCCGTCGCAACCGCGTACGGTGCAACCCCGTTGACTCTAATACCATACTGCCCCAACCCACCACACGCTGACCTAATAAGCCCGAGAAGTGCGTGCTTAGACGCCGTGTAACTATGAGGTCCCGGACCACCGATCTCGGCTGCAACACTCGTCGTACACACAATGGAACCACGAATACCACTAGCCACCATGGAACGAGCCGCGTGTTTGATAAAAGCAGCGGCACCGCGAACGTTGACCGCGATCGTCTGATCAAACCGCTCAAGATCCAAATCAAGAAAGCTTCCGGCCTGTTCCAAGATACCGGCGTTGTTATACAGAACGTCAAGCTTTCCGTGTTTTTCAACGGTGAACTTAACGGCGTTCTCGACTTCTGTCTCGTTCGTTACATCGCAACGGTAAAAACTTGCTTTGTCTAGCCCTATGGAAACGGCAACGTTTTGGCCAAGCTCTTCTTGTAAGTCAACGATGACCACTTTAGCTCCATGGTCCGTGAACAACCTAGCCGCCTCAGCTCCAATCCCGCTAGCTCCGCCTGTTATAATTACGATCTTGCCATCCAATCTTCTGTAAACAAAATATAATAGACCAAGTAAATTAATTAATCAACGTATGTATGCATAATGAAGTTTGAGAGATGAAAACACTACTTGCCTTAGTCCCGACATTGTTTTCTTGTATTTTTTCACTTTTAAATATCACCACTAAAAATTCTGAACGTATCTTTGAATTGAGAGATTTCGAAGGATATATAATGTCGATGATAACCAATAATTGCGCATTTATAATTTTAATTTACTTCAAACGTTTCTCACGCTCTTAACAATTAAAAACTACCTTATTACTACTTCCTCCGTTTCAAAATATAAGATGTTTTGAGTAAAATACGCAGATTAAGAAATGACCACTTTAAAAAAATTTAACCAATCACAAACAAGACGGCATAATATAAAGTATTAAACTAATCTAAAAGTTACATAGAAATTTGAAAACATACTATATTATGAACCAAAAAAACTTCTCTATGACCATCTCCAATGTATATCTCTATTTTTTTCTTTAAAATGGAGTAACTCTAAAATAGAGCATTGTTTTCCTCCAATGTATTACTCTATTTTAGAGTTAAAAATAGAGTTAGTGTAAAAAAATAGAGGTGAAAATAGAGTTACTCTATATATAGAGCAATCCTATCATTTTCTCTATTTTAGAAGAAAATATAGAGTAGGGTTGGAGCAAATATTGCTCTATAATAGAGTTTTGACTCTAAAATAGAGTGAGGTTGGAGATGCCCTAAACATCCTATATTATAAAACGGAGGGAGTATTATTTCTCTTTGTTTTATATATTATTTGGTGTTAACAAACTACATTATTGTCGCTTATTTAATTCTCCAGCGTTGTCAGCTTATACAAAAAAATTAATATTGATTGTTCATCACCTTACATAACTCGACACTCGAAGTTTTATAAAGAGCCAAAAAGAAAAGAAAAATAATAATATTATCGACGGTCTTGATAAGATTAAAGTATGTGTTTCAGATGGACTTAACGATGCTATAGAGTCAATAAGCCAGATTCTGTCCACTAATGACGGGATATACGAGTCACGGAGTCAGTGGCCATGTTCTGCTTCTTCCTTGGCGTCTTTTTCTTTCCTATTTGTTCATCGGGAAGATC
>NC_025693.1:8972087-9008787 GCF_000633955.1 Camelina sativa
TTTTTTTTTTTTTTTTTTTTTTTTGTCACTAAAAGACGCTTACGGATTTCCATCAATATTTGGTGGTATTAACGTTTTAGTCCATTTTGTTAAGAGAGTGATATTAACGTTTTCGTCATAAATCTATTTCTGTCTTGCAAAACAGTATTTCTCACCAACTGGTAGTGGTGGTTTTTTAGTGGTTTCTATTTGAATATGAATTGTTCGATTAACGCGAGATTTACTAAATCATCTTATTTAGTCAATCGAAATAATGTCATGCTTTAAATCCACTACAAAATTTGTTATATGATGGCTACACTCACCTCTAAAAATCTATATATATATATTTCTTGATAATATGTGGAGTGTGGACTTCTCCCACCTTTTTATAATTGGTTATAAAAATGTCACACTATTTTTGTTGATCATTTTACTTGCCAATTATAATTGCTATGATTGAGTAGTAGTATGGTTACTCTCTTAAAAGAAGAAATCACAAGATATATACAAGCTTTTAAAATTTGTTAGGACACATCCTCGTGCCGAAATCATATTATGATCTTGCCCATCCAATCAAGTAGCTAAATTAATCTTATGAGATAGAGCACTTGACATTGTTTTGTTTGTCACCGACATATCCTTTTTGTAGTTTGTGTAAAGACGTGAGAGATGGAACCACTTGCCTGAGTCTTGACTCTTCACATTGTTTTGTGTTTTTTTTTTCAAAGATTTTGTTTGATTTGCTTTGTTACATTGTTTTTCTTTTTTTTTTTACTCTTTCAATATATTCGCCAATATACATTTTCTTGTGAGATTTCAAAGTATATAACCAAGAGTTGCGCATTTCACAAATAAAATACGTAACGTTCCTCATGTTCTTTACTATAATCTTTACCAAACAACATTATTGTCATTTGTCAGTAGTAGATCTACAGTATTTGTTGGGCAAGCCTTCCACGGTTCCAAGCTAAGCTTACCTATCTAGTAATGTTAATACAATGTAGTTTTCACAAAAGATTAAATATTAGAATATCTACCTTATTTTGTTATACAAAGATACTGGTGTATAAACTATAAGAATTACGTAATTGTTACGTCTAAGCGATCATATACTGGTTTTCTTTTCTTTTATTTTTGTTCTTTTTATTATTTTAAATATCATATTTTGATAATTTGATCATTGTAATTTACAGTTTTCTTATTATTCACTAATACAATTAAAATTAATGTATGAACAACTACTCTTTATATTGAAATCTTTTTCTAGCTAGCAACCTTTTCAAAAATATCACTCACACAAAAGACATATTATAAGATTTGTTTATAATCTTGTTTCGCTAGAAAAGAGAGAAGATCTATTAGATCTTATAGAGATAGACACTTTTAATAAAACAAAAATCATAAACAAAGCAATTTGCCACACAATTAGCTTACTGAGCAATATTGATTTTATTTCAAATTTTTTTTAATCTCTGCATCAATCTTGCGTGATCTTTTTTTTTTAGAGCCCAACCCTTCCCCTTCATCTCAACATCTCTATATAAGATGAAAAAGTTCAACTTTAGTTAATAATGATTTTTACAATTAAATGTGGACAATGATGAATGAATCATTAACCTTTGGAATGGAAGAAGAAATGAGGCTATATGTTTCAAATTTAACATTAATTTTGGACATATGGCCGATGCTTGAATGATGATGTGGGACTCATAAGGAGAGATTTAGCCAATTTTCATATATATGATCGATCAAAGTGTTTTTGCGGAAAAAAACAAAAAAAAAGGAAAAATGATTTGGTTGTATATGGTAGGGTTTTAATTATTTAACTAGGTTTTGAACTCAAGCTACGCGTGGGTTTATTTGATATATTTTGGTAAAAATTATATATGATTGATGACAATTATGAAATATTAACTTATAAAAAACTTTAAATTAGATACACAATTTTTTTAAAATATAAAATTTAGTTGTGTTAAAATCAAATATGATCAAAAGAATCATGAATTTAACTGAACGTTTAGGTGAAGTGGATCAGACATTCAAACGGGTGATCTTGCATATACTAAACCATTTCTTTAACCACCAGACAAATGAAACATTTTTAGAATAATAAATTAATCTCGTTTTCTCATATTTAATTGACAGCCACCATCTATGCCTTCGTGTTTTTTTTTTCCACTGTTTTCTTACTCTTCATATTCTTACTCTTTATTTTTTACCGTCCGGTTATTCGTTATACTCTTATTCTTCATTTTTTTCGTCAGCTTCCTCACATTCTTCTACTGAATAATCATTTACTTGTTAACCCATCAAACTCCAAGACCAAAATCATTACCTCTATACTCGTAAAATTTCATAGATCAGCATAGTCACCACATGCACTCAATTATTGATACTTTCACCTGTATACTTACCCGGTTTTAGATCCACATGTATTGAAACTTCTCGAACCAAAATCTTTAATACTACAAAATTCCAAATTACTTGCAGAGAAAGTAATATGAACACATGTATAGCTAACAAAAATGTGTTTGTCGTCTATCTTTTTTCTTTAAACCTCAAAAATTAACTCAAACAACATCAAATCAAGGTTTTACGACATTAATCATTTTTTCTTAGACTCAAAAATAAAAAATTTACTGAAACAATATCAAATCACCTATAAAGTCATACACAAAAATATGTTTTACAACAGAAAAGATGTAAAACACAAAGAGAGATAAATAAGATATTTTCAAGATATTAAAAAATCAAATAATACTTAAATTTTAAAATTTCAGTTTTTAATAAAGTTTAAATAGTTATAATATTTTAAAATTTAAATGTAGTTTAAATATTTATATCATTTAAAAAGATTTTTAGAGTTAAATATTAATGATACTTAAACTTTTGATAGAGTTAAATAATTTATAATATTTTAAACTTTCTATGGGGATATTTATAATATTTTAAACATTTTATAAAGTTTAAATATTATAATATTTGAACCTTTTAAAACATTCAATAATTATAACATTTTAAACATTTAATTTTTAAGTTTAGATACATGATAAATCAAGCTTCCTGCTCATTCGTAGTTGGATTCATATTAGTCTTATTTATAATGGTTCTCAGCTATTGTCTAAAATTTTCTAGCCGATGTGGAACATTGTACATAGATTTATTTATATTTAAATGTAGTTTAAATATTTTTTTTGAAGCCATGCCATACAAATTTAAACAGCAAATAATTTTCTCACATTCTTCATTTGATGCTCGAATAATAACTTACATAAATTATGCAATTTGTTTTTACAAAAGATATAATTGCAAAAAACTGACCTTTTTACATATTTCTTTTCCAGAAAATATATATTAAATAATATTTGTGTGTTTGCTGCGGACTGCGGTTGTTTAATGTTTATAATCTTTTTCAATCAAATACTGTATCAAATGAAGTAAAAAAAAAAAAATTAAAAGTTTAAAACAATTTAAGTGGACGAAACAACAACGGCGTCGTTTGGGCAAGCAACCCAAACAAAAATATATGATACAATGCCGCGGAGGACACATGTAAAGTCTCCGGATAATTTAGCCAAAAGACGACACACTGGCGAATCAAGAGCATCTTCTTCTTCTTCTTCTTCTTCTTCTTTCACGTACGAAACAAAAAACGCACCGGCGAATCCTCTTGGCTGGCTCTTGAGAACGATAAAAAAGCTCACCGCGGAATCGAATCGGTACGATCTCTTATCCGAATCATTCTCATTTTGGGTTCGGTTATTTCTAAACCATTGATTGCTATCTCCTTTCAGTTATATATATACATATATCTTAAGCTTTCATTATCTTCTGACCTAGGTCTTAATCTGGGTTCGATTTCTTCATTAAGCTGCTTAATGCTGTGATCGATCATCTCATTTTAGTGATTTTGAATTTTGGTTTTTCTCTTCCCTCGTTTAATCTTATATTGGATAAAGTCATAACCTTTAAGTAGAGATTTTAGCTCAATGATCTAAAGCTTTGAGGTCTAAGACATGTCAAAGTGTTTAAAATCCTTTAATTGATATTGGATTTGGGCATAAAAATCGACACTTTTAGCTCTACAGGGTGTTGCTTAATCATTTGTGTTGCCATGGTTTGCTCAATGTAGCATTAAAATCTGAGTCTTATTAGTTGATAGTACTGAGTTAGAATTGAAATCCGTGTTTTATTGCGGTCTTCATTTGAAGGATTGACGTATGTTTTATGCCCAGAACCTTTGAGTAGATTTAGCTCAAAGATAAAAGAGTCGTCTTTACTGCTGGAATGATCGAGCTTTGAGGTCTAATACTAGTCAAAGCGTTTGAATTCTTCAACTGATAGTGATTCTGAGCATAAAAATTGAAACTTTGCTTTATATGGTGTTGCTTAATCATTTGTGTTGCTCAATGTATCACTTAGTCTTATTAGTTGATTCTGAATTTAGAATCGCATCCTTGTTTCATTGGGATCTTTATTCTAGGATTAATATATGTCTTCTCTTTGCTTGTTCTAGTATGGATTTTGGGATCAAGCGATGACGCATTGAGTTATGTATTCATGAAGGTCAGAGTTAGGTATTAGCAGAATTGGTTTTGGCGTTAAGAAAGGCATCCATGTTATCCATCCCTGATACCAGAATGTGGAATCTAGCATCGAGTTATCTTACCGGAAACGTAGGACCGAAACACGAAATAAGAAGACCAGTCCACCCTCATGCGGAATGTTCAGATGACGATGCATCTTCTGTAGGCAGTAAAAACGAAGGTCTCGAGTGTCCTATCTGCTGGGAATCATTTAACATTGTTGAAAACGTTCCTTACGTGCTATGGTGTGGACACACAATGTGCAAAAACTGCATTTTGGGACTTCAATGGGCTATTGTGAAATTGCCTACTCACCCGGTTCAGCTTCCTCTATTCATATCATGCCCATGGTGCAATCTATTGTCCTTCCGTCTTGTCTTTAGAGGAACCCTCAGGTTCCCTCATAAGAACTACTTTGTGCTTTGGATGGTCGAGAGAATGAATGGAGAGAGACGCAACTCACCCGGTAGAGCTCAAACAGATGGAAACAATGACCATACAAGGGAAACTCCATCTCCATGTCTCCACAATCGCCATCATCGCAGTCAACCTGAACCACCAGGTTCTGTTAACGATCATCGCATCCCCAGGGACAACATACAAACTTCATTGAGGAAGTCTCTGGTTTTCTTTGTCCAGTTGACAGCAAAGTTCCCATTGGTTGTTATATTTCTGCTGATAATACTTTATGCAATACCGACCAGTGCAGCCATACTGGCGATGTACATTCTAGTCACTATCTTGCTGGCTCTACCGTCGTTTCTCATCCTCTACTTCGCGTATCCTTGTCTCGACTGGCTTGTCCGAGAGATTGTCACATGAACTTTCTACGAATGCTTTCAGAAGCTTCCCACTCCTAATTTGACGACTTTTCTTCATTAACTGAGACACAAGATCGCTCTGGTCCCTCCTTCATGTAAGTATAACAATTTCGTAATTTCTTATCTATATATATGGATGTAGTTTTGGATGCGTTGTTGCTCTATGGAACCTGAACAATTGACATGTGAATATGTGTTGTAAGGGCACTTGCAAGAAACTTATTAGTATTGTACTACTATTTGAGGATTTGTCTGTGATCGTTTCTGGTCGTCACAATAAGATTTGTGTATAAATTTTATGCAATGTTATCAGGAATTGTGTTTGTGTATATATATGTAACTAAATAAATACATTGTTTCTTTCTTATATATAGAGAGATTGAAATGGTGTGGTTTTAGGTTTTTTTGTTTGTTTTGGTCCCATTCCCATAGAACAAAGCCAGAAGAGTAGCCTTCTCTTTATTTCGATAATGAAGTTGTGATTAACAATAACAATACCACATCATTACCCAACCAAATTTATTCTTGTTCACTCATCTTTCTTCATATCCATATGTGTTCGCTTTTAAAAGATGTGTCTGACATATTTTAACAAAGACAACCTTATTCCCATATGTGTTTGCTTTATGGGCGGGCTCATTACGTGTTCGACCGCCCATAAAGCAAGACCAAACCCATCCCACGAGACAGGCGACAGCTATGAAGATAAGTAAGCTATTGCGATAAGTTGCTTTAGATCCATATTGTTTCTTCGCCACACCAAAACGTGTGACTTCTTAAAATGGTTCTTAGAAATGAAACTACTCTTTTGTAAGTATTGGTCTCACGAGAGGAATACATATACACGTCTTAAGTTGTGAAACTACTCTTTATTTGAATTTATATTTAAATTATTTTGAATTATTCTATAATACATTTAGTTAATAAAAATTGTGATTTTTTCCTGCATACGATGTAATACAAAATTTTTAAAATAGACATATATTACTTAATAGAGAATTAAAAATACGGGTACAATATCTCACATCGTCTAAAAAAATTGGATAATGATTTAGAGTCATACTATAAAAGTGACCAAAATAATTCTGAATAAAAAGGAGTAGAAACCTTGATTTATTAGGCATTCAGACTTTAAAAACTTTTTTTTGGTTTATTCCGGTTCTTTATTTTAAAGATTTTTAAAAGGTTATATATGAAAAATCTGTAAAACTTTTAAAAAGTTAAATATGATAAATATTTTACCATAGATACACAATAAATATTAAAAATTAAGATGATATAGTATGAGTTGAAATATATCGGGACGAAGTTATATAGTGGAACGGGTTTTATCGATATTTATATAAATTAAAAATATCATTAATTCGGTGTTACACGGGTAAAACATTATTTCATTATTTTGTTAACACTATCAGTATCAGAAAATAAATATATATAATTAAATTGATTAAATAAATATTATGTAAAAAATAAATTATATTGCGGTATTATATAGTTTATTTAACACTTCTTATATAATTATAACATATTTAACCAACAAATATAACTTATAATTTAAATATTTTAGTTATAAATAATTTTGCCCGCGGTGGACCGCGGCTCCTAATCTAGAAATCTTAATAAATAAATAAATAAAATCACATAAATGCTAATATTTGTGCCATCAATATATATATCTTGAAAACTAAGAATTATATTATTTCTAAAAACATTTGCTGGGCGTCGTGAAGTTTATTGATATGACATTTGGCTTAGCAGATACATTATGGAAATACCAAATTATTCTCACATTATGGCGTAAAACTTAATAATTATACAAAAATTACATATTCAAATGAAAAATAAAATATTACACAAACAAATTTTATATTCTAAATAATATTTTTCTCGATAAATATAATAAATTTTAGAAATATAAATTATAGTAAAATAATTCAATAAATTACAGTAAAATAATTTAATAAATTACAGTACAATAATTTAATACTCTGCACATAGTGCGCCGGTTGTGCGGGTTATTACCTAATTGTATAACATTATATCGGCACTTAAGTATGCACTATTGGATCTTGAGTCAATGGATCATAACATTAGAGCAACCCTTAAGTATGCACTAATGGATCATAACATTAGATGAGGAGTGTGCAATAAACGGCTCATTATTCTGTCAAAGAATCTTCGTAGCTTCATATATGCAAGATCCAATCTTTGGCTCTAGAGTTTACTGTTGTCAATTGTTCAGTTAAGAGTTTCAAAAATTCCGTTAAATGTTGAAAACTATTCGGGGTATTATGTTCGAAATGTATTCACCTTGAGGTATAAAAAGTGGAAGTGCAAAACTTCCGAAGTTTAAAGTGGGAGCTCGTATGTAGAAATGTTGGAGTTATACTTATACCCATGAATCATGATAGCTAATTGAAGTGGTTGAATCAAGAGGCAAACTAATAGAGCTGACCCAAAAGAAGACTGACTCAAAAGGTAGTCCAAAGGGTTGATTCTGCAAATTCTTTATCTGAGTATTAAATGATTTCACTAGCAATCAACACCACCTTCTACATGCATGATAGAACAACTTCTCTTAGTCTTTGATTAAACTGTCATTCCTTATGTTGTAAATGTTTGCTTCATATGGGCTTATTTGGTCTGAACCATGAACTGGACCTATATTGATGTGAAGCCCATACAGGATCCGGATTGTGTGGTCTGCAAGACTAAACTGACATAAGCTCTAAGAGTTTCACTATATAAGAGAAGCTAGGGTTGAAGAGGGATACGCCATGCTGTAAAAAGCCGAAGAGCATGCACTAAAAAAGCTGGTGGCGGCTGTAGGGCACAACGCAGGGCGCTGTGCAAGGCAGACGTAGAGATGCAGGGCGCAGTGCAGAGAGCATGCGCAGGACGTTGTTCATGGAGCTTGAAGTTGTGCGCAGAATCAAGATAAAGGAGCAGAAGCTTGGCTAGGGTCGAAGGGCTGAGAGCCGGATATAATTTTGTCTAGATCTAAGGTGTCTTCAGAACACTCTGATGAGAGACGAAGGTGGAACTGCTTCTTTGGGGTTCTGGAGGTGTTTCAGGGTTATACATGGAGGGGAGAGCTGAATCAGAGACAGAGAGATAGGAGAAGAAGAAAAGTTAGATCTATTATGTGTTTTCTTCTTCAGGTTTCTTTGTAGTTAGTAGTTCTCTAAGCTTGTATATGAAACACTACTGTAAACCTTGAGTGATTGATAGTGGATATTTGTGGGAGAAAGTTCCCACACGAGATGTACCCTCTACATGAGGGGAACTCGTTACATCTCTGTGTTATGGTTATGTTATACAAACTGACTTGTGAAGTAGAAGAGGAATAGGGGTATGTGATCCACCTATATCGGGGTCTACGATTCTCAACACCTTATATCGTCTTTCCTAGAATTAGTTGTGTTAAGCAAGTTCGAATTGACTGAACTGAACAACTCTAATTGAGTTAGTGCAGAGTTTTATTCTTCTCTAATATCTTAATATAGTCTCTAACCTCATCTGTATTCTACTGTCAATCTCTTTCTTTACAAACAAGAGTTCTGTTCTAAAGCAGAAAGGTCGGAGCTGAGTTCTCATAATGTCTACAGTAAGTCCTTAAAACTAGATCCTTGACTGTGCTGTGCTTTAAGATTAAACCGTTAAATATGTTGTACGATATGAAGCAAAGACTCAAAGAGCATTCAAAGGCGATGTATACACAAAGTGCAAGAGGAGTTAAAGCTGTCTTAGTTTGTGTGTTCCTCTTCCACTGCAGCAAAATCAAGCCCAGAAATCTTCATTGGTCCAATGTTAACTGCAAAAACCCCAAATCAGTGTGTTGGTCCAACAAAGCAAGAGAAAATAATGTAATGAGAATGTCACAAGAAGAAATTGTTGGTTGTACGTACTAACGGCGTCAAGTCCAGCTAATTTGGGCATAAACTGTCTGATATGGTCCTCTGCTGCTTTATCTGCCTTCAATGTCTCACACTCGAATGAAACGGATACTTTCTTCTTCCCATGCTTTTGTTCCACTAATCCTATCACATCTTCCTCCCAACTATTCAAAGAAAAGTAGTCATATTCATTAAACATAAGACAGTAAAAGACTCATGCAAAATGTCTGAAAGCCAAAATGTCTGAAAGCTATGAGTTTATGCAAAATGTCTGAAAAATTACAATCTATACAAAACTTACCCGTGAGCATGCTCAACATCATTAATACGAGCAGCATCGTGGCCTTTGCACTCCACTACAACTGTTTGCTCCTTCTTACTCTTTTTTCACCAGAAGAAAACGAGGAACATATTTTAATACCATGGTTTTTGGAAATCAAGCGTTAAGAGTTGCAAAAAAAGGAAGTGAGAAATTCATACATTGTAGTCTATGACAGTGAGTTTGATCAACCTATAATCCTCACCGCGGCTGCACTCAGTCTCACAAGCCAGTTCTTTGGAAAGAGAAACAAAGTATCAATAATACAACAAAAATGCAGTGAAATCAACCAGTGTCAATGGCAAATAAGCCACACTAGTTAAGCTATTGACATACAATGTTCTGTATCATGTTCAACCATTCCTACTCCTAGTAAATAGAATCAATATGTCTGTAACTAGTGCAAGTTTAAGTCTTTAATCTGAATCATCAAACCCAAGCTTAACGAGATATAGACAAAATAGTAACATGAACTTTGCATAGCAAAATCAAACCCAACAAAGAAAAAAGACCCATTTTTTTGGTTTGTTTTACCCTAGTAAGAGAAGATTGAAATTACCAGTGCCATGGAGACCATAACAGATGGAGCTAGGCATTTGAATGAAATGACCAGAGATAGACCCGCATGGCAACAAAGCTATTGATGCTACTCCTTCCTTCACTTCTCTTTCATCATTCTTCTTCTTCTCTATCTCACCTTCTCTTCCTTCATCTGCAATCACACCATTTCCTTTACCACAACATCATTCAAAAACACCCAGAACCAGTTTGCGAATAAAGCTAGAAACTTTACCCATTGTTGCTTGATAGAGAAATCGATTCTTTTTCTCTACCAAAGTGTTCGGCCGGCTTTAGGGTGTTTTCAACCACTATGTGTTTAAAGATCCTTTAAGCGACGTCGTTTCTCTTTTCAAAGCTTGAAACTACGTCGTTTCGCTGTCTCTCTCTCTCTCTCTCTCCCCTGCTGTATCTTCTTCTCCTTCCTTGGCACAATCCTCATCCCCAGAACAAGCTTGATTCATCAATTCTGCTGAATAAAGAACAGGTATTTGGTTTGGTCTGGTTTCCTATCTTGGGCACTGGTTATTACGTAGCTGCTCGTCTTTGTGTTCCTAATCTGTGAATCCTTTCATTAGTACTGAAATTTTCAGTAAAGTTGTCGACTTTTTGCTGAATTAGAAACTGGTTTGCTAGCTTTCGTTCTGAGTTATGCTGAAAGAGTATGTTCTCTCGGCTCTGTGTTGAAATTTGGAGGTGTAGATTACTAGATTGTTGCGTTTTGCTGTTCATTGTATTATCATGGGAGATGTCTGGTTGAGTTCTGTCTCCACCACTGCTACATTGAATCAATTGGATTGTGGATGTTATTCAATTGGGAAGAGGATTTGTGTTTGGAGAACTGGTCATTGGTCTTTGAGTCACTCATTGGACTTTGCATTGACCATGAAGCCGAAACAAAAAAGGCGTCTTGGTGTAAAAATGGAGTCTTTTTCGATGGCGACACCAAGAATGCGTTTCAGGAAGGTGAGTAGTGAATTAGACACATCTTTCAACGGTGAAAGTGTGGTTTTTGGTTCGGAGTTGGAGGCTGAACATGGATTGAGAGAGAGAGGTTGCGATTTATTAGTTGAAAATGGGTTAGAAGAGAAGCCTGTAGTGGCTAGGAATAGGATACATTTTCTGGAGGAAAGGAACGAAGAGATGTTATCCAAGAGACTTC
Organism: Camelina sativa; assembly: GCF_000633955.1. NCBI lineage: Eukaryota > Viridiplantae > Streptophyta > Magnoliopsida > Brassicales > Brassicaceae > Camelina > Camelina sativa. The sequence continues at coordinate 8,983,412 of NC_025693.1, forward strand.
TGAAACTTAGCAGGTTGGATAAAATTAGAAGCGCACTGGAGTTGTTTGATTCTATGAGATTCTTGGGTTTACAACCCACTGCTCATGCGTGTAACTCTTTTCTCTCGTGCCTTTTGAGGAATGGAGATATTCAGAAAGCTTTTACCGTCTTTGAGTTCATGAGGAAAAAGGAGAATGTTACAGGGCACACGTATAGCTTGATGTTGAAAGCTGTTGCAGAGGTTAAGGGTTGTGATTCTGCACTAAGAATGTTTAAAGAACTAGAAAGGGATCCGAAACATAAGAGTTGTTTTGATGTGATTCTATACAACACCGCCATTTCTCTATGTGGACGGATCAATAATGTGTGTGAGACTGAGAGAATATGGAGAGTTATGAAAGGTGATGGTCATATTGGAACAGAGATTACATATTCTCTGCTTGTTAGCATTTTTGTTCGGTGCGGGAGAAGCGAATTGGCCCTTGATGCATATGATGAGATGGTTTACAATAACATATCTGCGAGAGAGGATGCAATGTATGCGATGATAAGCGCGTGTACAAAGGAGGAAAACTGGGACTTGGCCCTAAAGATATTTCAGAGTATGTTAAAGAAACGGATGAAGCCTAATCTTGTAGCGTGCAATAGTTTGATAAATTCGCTGGGAAAGGCGGGCAAAGTCGGATTGGTGTTTAAGGTTTACAGTGTTGCAAAATCTTTGGGGCATAAAGCGGACGAGTACACATGGAATGCACTGCTCACGGCTTTATACAAAGCAAACCGATATGAGGATGTTCTTCAGCTGTTTGATATGGTAAGAAGCGAAAACCTGTGTTGTCTGAATGAATACTTGTACAACACAGCTATGGTTTCATGCCAAAAGCTTGGTTATTGGGAGAAAGCTGTGAAGCTTTTGTATGAAATGGAAGGTTCAGGGTTGACAGTTTCAACTTCATCATATAATCTGGTGATAAGCACTTGCGAGAAATCAAGGAAATCGAAAGTTGCATTGCTAGTATATCAGCACATGGCTCAAAGGGATTGTAAGCCAAACACGTTTACTTATCTGTCGCTTGTAAGGAGTTGTATTTGGGGTTCCCTTTGGAACGAAGTGGAAGATATTCTAGAGGTACGAGTTGTGTCTTTGTCTTTGCTACTCAAATGTATGCTGATTTAGAAGAGGTTTATCTAATGTTGTTTGGTGTANGAAAACTGGGACTTGGCCCTAAAGATATTTCAGAGTATGTTAAAGAAACGGATGAAGCCTAATCTTGTAGCGTGCAATAGTTTGATAAATTCGCTGGGAAAGGCGGGCAAAGTCGGATTGGTGTTTAAGGTTTACAGTGTTGCAAAATCTTTGGGGCATAAAGCGGACGAGTACACATGGAATGCACTGCTCACGGCTTTATACAAAGCAAACCGATATGAGGATGTTCTTCAGCTGTTTGATATGGTAAGAAGCGAAAACCTGTGTTGTCTGAATGAATATTTGTACAACACAGCTATGGTTTCATGCCAAAAGCTTGGTTATTGGGAGAAAGCTGTGAAGCTTTTGTATGAAATGGAAGGTTCAGGGTTGACAGTTTCAACTTCATCATATAATCTGGTGATAAGCACTTGCGAGAAATCAAGGAAATCGAAAGTTGCATTGCTAGTATATCAGCACATGGCTCAAAGGGATTGTAAGCCAAACACGTTTACTTATCTGTCGCTTGTAAGGAGTTGTATTTGGGGTTCCCTTTGGAACGAAGTGGAAGATATTCTAGAGGTACGAGTTGTGTCTTTGTCTTTGCTACTCAAATGTATGCTGATTTAGAAGAGGTTTATCTAATGTTGTTTGGTGTATTGAACAGAAAGTGGAACCTGATGTGTCGCTTTACAACGCAGCTATACATGGGATGTGTTTAAGACGCGAGTTCAAGTTTGCAAAAGAGTTATATGTCAAAATGAGAGAGATGGGTTTAGAACCGGATGGCAAAACCCGAGCTATGATGTTACAGAACTTAAAGAAACACCAAAGATAAGGTTATAATGCTTTATGTTCTACTCATACTTTTTAGCATTGCACTACTCATACTCGTTTGGTTTGTTCGGTAAGGTAATTGGGTATAAAATCATGAGAGATGGGTTGAGAGATTCTATCTATTTCAAGAAACAAATAACTTTACTTTAGTCACAAACAGGTAATTGTTGTAAACTAGAGAGTTTAGGGATTAAATCTCTTGTTCTTATTATTGATCAAACTTGAGGTTACACATATATATATAGTAGAGTACAAGGATAAAATATAATCCGACTAAGAATAAGTTATGGCCGAAAGGCCTTGGCCGAATGGGCCTAAAGTCTTGAACACTTGTGGACTGAGTATGGGCTTGGTTATGGAGTCCACAATCCAGTCTTTTACAACACTCCCCCTTGGATGACATAACCATGCAAGTGCGAGGAAGGGATCTATGCAATGTGCTTGGGGATGCTGCCTCATTATAACCTTACCAGGAAAACCCATTGGGACAAAACCTTGGTGAAGGAAAAAGAGTACAGCACACATTGCTCCCCCTGTTCCAAGCATCACTCTAAGTCCTTAAGTCTTCGCATTCCAATCTGGTGCGTGGGCTTCTTGAATGTTGTTGTCGGTAATGCCTTGGTGAAGAGATCGGCTGAGTTGTCGCATGACTGAACTTGCATCACTCTAAGTTCATGTGTGAAGAAGAACTTTGGCAGTATGTGCTTCGTCCGATCTCCCTCGATGTAACCTTCCTTGAGCTGTGCGATGCAGGCTGTATTGTCTTCATAGATGACAGTTGCTTCCTTGTTGTCTTCTAATCCACTATCGGTCCGCATGTGTTGAGTCATTGATCTCAACCAAACACACTCACGGCTGGCTTCATGAATGGCTAGGATCTCCGCGTGATTTGATGATGTGGCCACAAGAGTTTGTTTCATGGAACGCCAAGAGATCGCAGTACCACCGTGTGTAAACACATAACCTGTTTGTGACTTACCATTGTGTGGATCGGATAGATAACCTGCATCAGCAAAACCAACTAAACCTTCTTTGTTATAGTTAGTATAATATAAACCAAAGTCTGTCGTTCCCTGTAGGTAACGCAGAACATGTTTAATACCATTCCAGTGCCTTATAGTCGGACAAGAACTATATCTTGCTAGGAGATTCACGGAAAAACATATGTCTGGTCTAGTGTGGCTAGCCAAGAACATTAATGCTCCTATAGCACTGAGGTAAGGCACTTCTGGACCAAGGATTTCTTCATTGTCCTTCTTAGGAGCAAATGGATCTTTACTTACTTCAATACTTCTCACAACCATTGGGCTAGTCAATGAGTGAGCTTGGTCCATATTAAGCATCTTGAGTACCTTTTCTATATATGCCTTTTGGTGCACAAGGATCCCATTGTTTCTGTACTCAAGCTGCAATCCCAAACAGAATTTTGTCTTGCCTAGGTATTTCATCTCGAATTCTTTCTTGAGATATTCTATAGTTTGGGCGATTTCCCCAAAGATTCCAAGGATGTTTAAATCATCCACATAGACTGCTATTATTACAAATCCTTTGTTTGCAAACTTCTTTATGAATATACATGGACTGATTGGATCATTCTTATAGCCTTTCTTAGCTAAATATTCACTTAGTCGGTTATACCACATTCGACCACTCTGTTTCAGTCCATAAAGCGATTTGTCTAGCCTTATGCAGTACTGTTCTCGAGAACCACTCTTATCTTTGAGTTCAATACCCTCTGGTAATCTCATATAAATCTCATTATCCAGTGGACCATATAAGTATGTAGTTACAACATCCATTAACCGCAAATCCAGTTTTTTNTCTTAATCTTATGATTTGAGCTAACAGCCTAGCAAATGCTAGGTTCCTTGTGGATAACAAGCAAACGTGTGACCATCTGGTTGATGCATCTATCATCACCATGAAATATCTAAATGTCCCACATGGTGGGTATATTGGTCCACATATATCACCTTGTATCATTTCCAGAAAATTTAAAGTCTCTCTTGTGACTTTTACTGGTGATGGTCTTATGATAAGTTTCCCTTGTGCAAATGCTACACAAGTGAGNTAACTCCACATCAATAGCTTCTTTCCATTTAAGCCAATCTTTGCTTTGAATGCACTCTAATATGGATGTGGGTTCATGATCCTCATTTGTCTCAAGTGCTACCTTTTATGCAAATATATCATCAATGTCGACATCTTTTCGGTTCCATTGTATTCCAGACATTATATAATTGATTGAGATTTCATTATTATCAATTCCTTCAGGCTCTTGAGATTCAGCATCCTGAACCTCACCTGGTACCTTAGGAGTTTCCGCGGTAATGTCTGTGTTTTCTATAATTCCCTTAACCTCGGTCTGTTTTGCACCTTTGGTTTTCCGAGGGTTCTTGTCTTTGGAACCTAATGGTCTACCTCGTTTCAAACGTGGCTTAGACTCTGTAGCAACTTGATTATTGTGTTCCTTCTGAACATCAATACGTACTGGTGCATTGCAAGCTGGTATGTACAATTTTGTTACTCTCTTTGGGTCAGCAAAGGAATCTGGCAATTGATTAGCTAGCTGTTGTAAATGTATAATCTTTTGAACCTCTGCATCACATGCTAGAGTTTGAGGATCTTGCCAATTTAAGGATGTTTGATTCCATGTTAATTCCTTGACCAGCTTGCTAGTCTCTCCTCCTAACATAGAGAATTCGGATTCAACAAAGTTGCAATCCGCGTATCTCGCCTTAAATAAATCTCCTGTAGTTGGCTCAAGATACTTTATAATAGTGGGAGACTCATATCCAACATATATTCCCATCCTCCTTTGAGGTCCCATCTTAGTTCTCTGTGGTGGAGCAATAGGTACATAAACGGCACAATCAAATGTTTTGAGATGGGATAAGTCTGTCTCTTGACCCGATAATAGTTGGGATGGTGAATATTTGTGTTCACTAGATGGCCTGATGCGTATAAGTTCTGCTGCATGTAAGACCACGTGTCCCCAAGCCGACACAGGAAGCTTCGATCGCATTAACAATGGTCGAGCTATCAATTGTATTCGTTTAATGAAGGATTCAGCTAATCCGTTTTGTGTATGGACATGTGCCACATGATGTTCCACACTCACACCCATGGACATACAGTAATCATTAAACGCTTAGGATGTAAATTCACCAGCATTATCTAGATGTATAGTCTTAAGTGGAAAATCTGGAAAATGTGCTCTTAATCTTATGATTTGAGCTAACAGCCTAGCAAATGCTAGGTTCCTTGTGGATAACAAGCAAACGTGTGACCATCTGGTTGATGCATCTATCATCACCATGAAATATCTAAATGTCCCACATGGTGGGTATATTGGTCCACATATATCACCTTGTATCATTTCCAGAAAATTTAAAGTCTCTCTTGTGACTTTTACTGGTGATGGTCTTATGATAAGTTTCCCTTGTGCAAATGCTACACAAGTGAGATTTTTAGGGAAAACTTTTCTCTCTTTAAGATTGTGCCCATTCGAACTCTTAATCAATTTACGCATCATGTTCGAACCCGGATGGCCAAGCCGGTCATGCCATAGAGTGAATTGTTCATTGAACATTTTGTTCTTTGCCAAGTTAGCTTCTATCATGTTAATCTTAGCATGGTATAAACCAATGGCTAGTGCAGGTATAGTCTCTAAGACCTTCTTATGTCCTTTTACAATTTCTGTAATGTATAGGAATTCTTTATTTCCTTCACCCTTGGTTTCAACATGATAACCATTCNTCCACACTCACACCCATGGACATACAGTAATCATTAAACGCTTAGGATGTAAATTCACCAGCATTATCTAGATGTATAGTCTTAAGTGGAAAATCTGGAAAATGTGCTCTTAATCTTATGATTTGAGCTAACAGCCTAGCAAATGCTAGGTTCCTTGTGGATAACAAGCAAACGTGTGACCATCTGGTTGATGCATCTATCATCACCATGAAATATCTAAATGTCCCACATGGTGGGTATATTGGTCCACATATATCACCTTGTATCATTTCCAGAAAATTTAAAGTCTCTCTTGTGACTTTTACTGGTGATGGTCTTATGATAAGTTTCCCTTGTGCAAATGCTACACAAGTGAGATTTTTAGGGAAAACTTTTCTCTCTTTAAGATTGTGCCCATTCGAACTCTTAATCAATTTACGCATCATGTTCGAACCCGGATGGCCAAGCCGGTCATGCCATAGAGTGAATTGTTCATTGAACATTTTGTTCTTTGCCAAGTTAGCTTCTATCATGTTAATCTTAGCATGGTATAAACCAATGGCTAGTGCAGGTATAGTCTCTAAGACCTTCTTATGTCCTTTTACAATTTCTGTAATGTATAGGAATTCTTTATTTCCTTCACCCTTGGTTTCAACATGATAACCATTCAATCTTATATCTTTAAAGCTCAATAAGCTTCTCTTAGAGCTGGGTGAGTATAAGGCATCACTTAGTTTAATATGTGTGCCATTAGGCAACAATATGTGAGCCTGGCCGTAGTCTTCTATTAAGCTTGCTATACCCGTAATTGTACTAACATTTGCACTTTTCATTATAAGATTTATGAAATATCTCTTGTCTTTTAATATGGTGTGGCTGGATCCACTGTCCACCACTAGTACACTCATGTTCTCGGCCATTTCTATAAATAGGATAATAACTTTATGTTTTAACAAGACAATCATATCAAATAAAATCCATTGCATTTAAATCAAAATAATTATCCAATACATAGAAGGAAATCAAAGCATAAAAGCATAGAATTAAACCAAAAATCAAAACGAAATTCAATCATCATTCTTAAGGCAATCAGAAGTCTCATAGTCTAGTAAGTCATCCTTCTCATGATCGAAGTCTCCTTCATCATCAATATGCACATAATTTGCTTCTGGATTCTTCTTCAAGACTTCTTGATATGCATCAATGAGATGTTTGAGTGTTCTGCAGTTCTTGGCCTAGTGGTTTGACATACCACATCGATGGCAAACCGATTTGGCCTTGGTGTGTGGTTTAAAGGACCCACGGCCCTTACCACCACGTCCGCGGCCTCCATGGCTAGCTTGGCCTCCTCGACCACCACGTCCTCTGCCACCACGGCCATGGCCGTAGTGTCTTTCTCTGTGGACATAGTTGGTCTCTTTAGGCTCCTTAAGCTCTTTAGGCTCTACTGCATTTTTCTTTCCCAAATCAACCTTGTGCGCTTCTGGTAATGGGGATGTACCAGGAGGTCTCATCGCACTGTTCATCAGCAACAACTCATTGTTCTGCTCAGCTAGCAGTAAACATTCAATGAGTTCCCCATAGTCAGCAAAACCTTGATGCCAATATTGTTGCTGAAGGACCATGTTATTAGGGCTGAAGGTAGACAATGTCTTTTCTACCAGCTCCTTTTCTGTCACTTCAGTACCACACAACCTATGGAGTGAGACAATCCTAAAAAGCTCAGAGTTATACTCATCCACGGATTTGTAATCCTGGATCCTTAGGTTCTTCCAATCGAACTCGGCCTTTGGTAGGAGCACCGTCTTTTGGTGTCCGTATCGGCGTTTAAGCTGTGTCCAAAGGGCGAGAGGATCTTCTATGAAGAGGTACTGATTTTTGAGACTCTCAGCCATATGATGATGCATATGCTGGATGCACTTATTCTTTTTCTTGTCAGTGCACTCAGTTTCATCAGTGCACTCGAACAGCTTCCCGCGAACAGCTCCTTGTACTGCTCGCACTCGAACTCACCCCCGAACCGCGAACCACGAACCTCGATCGGATTTATGGTAGAACTTGATCACGAGCTAAAGGATGCTCGTGAATCACCAAGAGATCTCCGAGACAAAGAAGATGAGTCTCGAAGAAGGAGGAAGAACAAAGGCGGTTTAGGGTTTTGGAAGAGAGGGATGAATCGGCGGCTGCCTTTAGAGTTTTAGGGTTAGAGGCTATCGTACTGATAACGTGTTGTAAACTAGAGAGTTTAGGGATTAAATCTCTTGTTCTTATTATTGATCAAACTTGAGGTTACACATATATATATAGTAGAGTACAAGGATAAAACATAATCCGACTAAGAATAAGTTATGGCCAAAAGGCCTTGGCCGAATGGGCCTAAAGTCTTGAACACTTGTGGACCGAGTATGGGCTTGGTTATGGAGTCCACAATCCAGTGTTTTACAACAATAATAATGGTAGCCACCACATTGAGAATAGTAATAAAGTGTCATGGTTTTAAGCTTAGTCTTAGTCCTCCAAGCCAAACTCTACTCAACTTCCCCATCCCCACTGCCATCTCTGCCACCGTTTCAACTACAACAACCATTAACCAAGTCATTTCCGCCACAACTGACACTCCTTCGCTATAATAGGGACCAGCATGTTTTTGAACTTCTGTGATTGAGTAATATAATAGGGACCAGCAAGTGTTATATGTACCTAATAATGCGGAATCAGAAGTAAAACTCAATCTCGTATTAGTAGTTCTCACCTCTTAGTCCATCATTTAGACAGCTCCCAAGTCCCAAGTCCCACATAGTCGTTCGGGCAGTTTTTAACTTGATCCTATTTGAGCTGTTGTTAGCAATCAGCTTGTCATTTAAGTAGCTCTCAGCTTGTCAGTTGTCACTTAGGCAGATCTCATCTCGTCATAAAGAGGGCTCCCAACTCGCACCTCGAGAGCTCTCAGCTCATGGCCTTGGACATTTTCGAATTATCTTGTTTGAGCAGTTCTTCTCAGCCCTCAGTTCATCACACGTACATGAGGAAGAGTCTGGGAAATGAATGCTGGCTATGGTGATTCAGGATTTTGCCGCGCTGGCTTCGATTAGGGTACAATTGGACATGGTCTTCTTCAAACGAGCATAACTTCTGTTTCGCTTCACATTTTGGTCTGATTCCACTTGAAAATGAAAGATGGTTAACTCCTAAGTCTCCTACAACACCAATAACGTTTTATTTGATGTTTGGGGAGGTCTTCAACTAGTCAAAAACTTATGGTGGTATGACATTGTACTAAAAGCTCACTTTTCTTCATTTGTGCTCATATATCCCAAAACTTTTTTAAATACTAACAAAAACTGATCAGTGGAATTGAGATGTAGAGCAATCTAACTAATTGCATGAAATTGTCATTATTGAGTATCATTGCATGATCACCCAAGTTTATGTTTCTATAGAGTTCAGTTTATGTTATTTTTAGTTTCTATGTGATGGTACACCAATCCACTTTTATCATCCAAGAATATTTCCCCAAGTCCACAATTTGAGATTTTAATCACTTTTAATTTTTCGATGGAATTCTATCTACTATGAAAGAAAAAAAAAGACTCTTGTCATTACATATGTAACTATGTAAGAAACTAATACTACCTTCATTTCAGGTTGACACCGTTCGTGTCATGTGACTCAGAAATTTAAATTATGCACACATTCGAACTTTGACCGTTTCATCGGTCCTCTCATCTCGGTGCAAATACCAAGTCTCATTGTCAAACTCCTCTCTTCTCTCTTACAGCCTAATATAGAACAATGTTGTGTTCTCACTACAAGAAAACATGCTGAAATCCTACTAAATTTCCTACCAAAATTTTGGTAAGACAAATTTCCTACCAAAAACTTACAATTATTTTACGAAAAACAGTTGTCGAAGGAAATTGAGAGGAAAATTCCTACGAAATTTAATCGTAAGAAATTCGTAGGAAATTTCCTACAAAATTCTTTCAAAACATAACATCGTAGAAAATTTTGAAGGAAAATGGAACAAATTAAATAGGAAAAGAGGGGTTAGGAATTTGGTAGGAATATTTCTTTCTAATTTCCTACGAAAAATATACTGAAGATATTTAGTAGGAAACTCGTAGAAACGTTTTCCTTCCAATTTTTTACGAAATATGTTTCCTACCAAATTCCTACTAATTGAAGAAATGTTTTCTACCAACTTACTTCAAAATAGTTAGTCGTAGGAAAATTGTAAGTTTTATTTATTTAATTCATTTACTTATAAATTTAAAATCATTTTTATATATATATTGACTTTACATTTACAAAATATTTTTTTATCTATTTACTTATAAATTTAAATCTCTACTACCTATAAATTACAAAATAAATCAATAAACTTTTTCAAACTTAACCCTTAAAGTTTTAAATAAAGTCATTTTCTTAATCCTAAAACACTAACCCAAGAATTTATTTATTTTAGTCAGATATTAGAAGATTATTTTCAAAATAAAATTTTAGAACAAATATACTGGTTTCCATTAAAATTCCTATAATTATGGCTTTCTTACACATTAATATAGTAATTAGTGAAAGCTTCTTATTGGCTAATATACTGAAACAAGGATTGCACTGTCCACCGTTGATATTTTAAATCCAACGGCCTATATCTTCTTCTTCCTTTTCTCTTCTTCTCCTATGTCTCTTCTACTCCACCGATGAAACACAAGTTCTTTACTTTTTTTTTTGAAATACAGACTCATGTCGTCAATTTCAATCTTGTGACAAACGAGATGATGATAACAAAGAATTCACCAGTATCTTTCTAGCTGTCGTTCACCACCATCATATCTCGAAGCTTCCGCTGCCGTTCACCACCTTATTTCGATCCTCTACAGCTGTGGGTTCGCTCAATGCCACGATTTCAATCTATTACCTTAGTTTTGTTTGGTTTTTTCATTTCTTTGAGTTGATGGAATTGATCGATTTCATATTTGATGTTTCTGTGTTTTTGTTTGTGTTTCAGATTTGGATCTGATAAAAAAATGACTGATTGAGGGTCTATTGAAGTATTGAATATTTGGTGTTTGGTGGAAGACGAGAGCGGTCTATTGCTAGAGACGGTGGCAGATAAGATCGTTTCATACTGTAGCAGGTTTGGTGGGTCGGCGGTGAGATCTCAACGGCGGGAACCGGATTCTCTCGCCGGGTCTTTCCAAGCCGCTGTGTCTGCCGCAAAGCTTTGGTCCTTGAATCCGCTGGAGCTAATGCCCTGACTCTCTGCTTCCGGTTATACAGCAAGATCCGAGCCTCCGATATGATTCCGGGGAGTATTTCCGATTGCTTCCATTTTATAACTGTGTCCTCATTGTAATCGGTCCAGCCCTAGCCCATTAAGGGGTATTAATTTTAATATTTATATATATATATATATATAGTTAAAATTGTATGGATCTTAAAAGATAAAACTGTATTTGGGATTATGTATTCCTTCAATTGTTAATCAATTTTGAATTTATAAAAATGCAAAACTTATTGGAAACGAGGAAAATTAATTGGGGGGTTTGATCTAGAAAAATAGAATAAAGTTTTGGTAGGAAAAAAGAATGAAGTTGTGGTAGGAAAATAGAATTAAATTTTTGAAGGAATCTGGAGTGAAATATTTCGAAGGAAAACTGAAGGAAATAATTAGAAGGAAAATCGAAGGAAACAGTTTCTTTTGAATATTTCGAAGGAAAATTGACGAAACTGTCTTTCATTGTTCTTTCTTTTCTCCTACGAGATTTCCTTCGAAAGTAGTTTCGTAGGAATTTTGAAAGATATTTCCTTCCAAATTTTCACTAATTTTGATTTTCTTCGGGCTATTTCCTCTTTCGTTTTTCGTAGGAAAATGGTAAGAAATCGTTGTTTCTTACTAATTTCCTTTGATTTCTACGGTAGGAAATCAATCATTTTCTTGTAGTGTCTTAACATATTTCAGCTCCACTCAAGATCTAACATAACATGATGTTATTAACATCCTCTCATCGTAAGTATCCTATACTAACATTTTAACTCCTCAACGATTCTTCGTCTTATAATAATAAAAAAAGGACAAAAGAGTATTAGGGATACAAAAAGAAAACACTTGTCCAGGAAAATATCAAGACACCCAAACCAATGTCTTCAAATATTTTTGGGTGGGTGCCTATCTTGGCCGTGGTGGCCATACAACTCCTCCTTATACGCATCGTTTCTTCCCAGAACGTTACCAATGAGTATTTGCATCACCAATGCAACAACACCCAATTGACATACAGGCCAGGAAGTACGTTTGAGAAGAATCTTAACCAAGTCATCCGTAACATCACTCCCCTCCATCTTCGCTACGGTTACACCTACAACTCTAATGTTGAAGCTTACAAAGTTAGTAAGGATTCCAACATTGTCTTCGTTTTGCTCCAGTGCCGCGGTGACTCTTACGGGTCCAAGTGCCACTCCTGCCTCCACACAGCCCTCTCTGGGGTAACTTTCACTTCAATATATTACAAATTTACAAGTCACATATTTCCATGCATTTATGAATGCACGTTCAATCTTGCAGATAAATATATAAAAGATGAACAATTCTTCTAATGTGATTTAATTGATAAACCTGATAACACAATTGAAGGCTATATGTTAAATGGAGATTATTCCATGCAATGTTGTTATTGATCGGTTTCTATATAATTGTATATATATGACAGCTTCGTGAGAGATGTCCGGGAAACAGAGGAGCAATAATATGGTACGACCAGTGTGTTTTGGAGATTTCTACCGTCAATACCGAGGGGAGGATCCGTTACGATAGTTTTTTCAATATGACCAACCAAAAGAATGTGAGCAGCGATCCGGATCGGTTTAAAAATAAAAGGAGGGATCTCTTCCACAAGCTATTGCTGGGAGCCACCAAGGATAGAAGTGAAAGAAACGATTCGTACGCTGTGGGGGAGACGAGAATAGGGAAAAATAAGATGTATGCAATGGTGCAGTGTGCGCTAGACTTAACGCCGAACAGTTGCCATGTGTGTCTAGAATAGATTACCGGAACGTATGTAAGGTTCTACTTCGACCATAGACAAGGAGGGAGAGTTTTGGGTAGGAGTTGTAGCTTAAGGTATGAGCTTTACCCTTTTCTTAGAAGGTAAGACAACTTTTAGATTTCAGCTCCATTTCTCTCTACCTCTCACTGTCTCTCCTAATATATACAGTTCAATTCGAAGTGTGTTTAACTTAGTGCAATGGGCGAATCAAAAATGTTCTCCTTTTACGTTTGCATGTTTTTTTCTTCTCTTTTCTTAAAAGAAATATAAAACACACAGGAGAAACAGTATTTATGGTATGGAGACTTCTTTTAACATTTCTTTACGTCGTATGCGTGTTTTATGTTGTTATTAGCTTCTATGTGATAGTTACACTCCACGGTTATTATAGTTCGCGGACATTGACATTGTCGGATTTTATAAAATGTCTTACGCATGCAAATACGTAATCAGCCCACAACATTGATACACTTAAGGAAAACGAGCAAAATCAACCCAAACTAAGGGTAGTGTATTCAACTTGACATTTTAAGTGATTTGTGTAAAAGTTACAAATCCTATGTTATTCAATCATGGATTTTAAAAAGTCTCATGAAATCCACTGTTATTGAACTGATGATTTAAAAATCTACTTTAAAATCCACTGTTATTCAAAACAGTTTGTGGATTTGGATTTTAATAAGTTTTAAGGATTCTGGAGGATTTGAGAGGATTTGTTTAGTTAAAAATACAGAAATCCAAATCTCATGGGTTTAGGTGGGATTTGAAAAAAATTTCCTATAAATCATATCAACTTCCCTAAAATCTACAAAAATTCTAAATTTCCTAAATTCCATCAAATCCTCCAAAATCATTGTTTCAATACACCCCNCCCCCCCCCCCCCTAAATCACACATAGTAAAAAGACGTCATTTTGAATTAGGGGAAAAAAAATGAAAAATAGAAAAGCGGAGTTTCCACTTGTAAATGAAGTCGAAGATTATGATTCTTTTGCTATGTTGTCTAAACAAAATCGAAGATAAGCAAAACGACGTTGTTTGCTCAATGCTCACCCCAATGCCCCGTCATAGCTACTTTGCATCTGATTCATTACCGTTAAATAGTTAATTAACAACGTTTTGTGAGATGCTGAAATCAGCTAATTTCATAAAATTCATGTTTGAAATTGAAATTTTGAGTAGGTTTATATATGTTGGTTGGTCACTAGTAAAAACTTGTCATATAGTTACGAATAATTTCGTAGGTATCTCATGATAATAGTAGCAAAAAAAGATTTGTTACAGATTTGCGACAAAAAAAATTAGTAACTATTTGGTAGTAGCAAACTTCTCCATCGTCACTAAGTGTCGCAAAGTGCTACAAATTTGAGACTACATAATTTGTGGGCAAATGCTACTATTTGCTACGATTTACTGTGTAAGTTTGATACACACAGTGACTGAAAGCTGCGTAATTATTAGCTTCATATAGCCACTAATTTGTCAGGTAAATGTCTGTGGATTAGTAGCCGCGAAGTAATCAATAATTAATATGTGGCCTTCTCATATAGTTTTAATAAAAAAAAAAAAAATTGGGGATTATAAATTAAATTAAAATATCAAAACAATTTGTTTATTAAATTGCAAAAATGATTTTAATTATACAAAATAAAATTGAAATAGAAAATAAAAAATGCTTCAACAGAGAAAGGTTTTTTGCTCTCCGCCGCTCTCCTCGGCCACCTCTCCGCCGCTCTCCTCCGCCACCTCTCCGCCGTTCTCTTTTTTTCACTGGACAGATTCTTCTCTATATGCTTTCCCTTCTTTGGATCCTAAGAAATAAAAGAAAATCCAACTGTTTTTTTGTTGATTTGAGAAGTAAAACGAGAGATTTACCTTTTAAACATTGAAGAGTGTTGACGGCAACAAGATCTGAAAATAAATAGTCAGATATAAAATTCAGACAACAATGGAGGATATGAGATTTGTTGGCTGATAATATGAGATGCGACGGCAGAGATATAAGATGCGACGGTGGTAAACAAACCTTTGAGATGTAGTGGTGGTGAAGGACGGCGAGACTTTCGAGCTATGGTGGTGGAGAACAGCGTAAGCTTCAAGATTTGCTGTGGTGAACAACGGCGGAGCCTTGGAGATGTGGTGGTGTTGAACTGCCGAAGGCTGTAGATGGAACTCAGAGATCTGAGGAAGGAAAAGGGATAGTGGCCAATGGGTTAATTGATTTGGGGTTTTGTGTCCAAGTTAAAGAGATCTGGGGAGGAGATTTCGTTTTTTGAATAAACGAACCAAGGAGGAGGAGAAGAAGAAGAAGAGATAGAGAAGGAGTAGGGTTTAAAAAAAAAAAAAAAAAGAAGGAAAAGATTTGGTACGTTGGATCTAAACTTATCAACGGTGGAATATTTATTAAAGTGCAATCCTGGTCTCTGTGGATTAGCCAATGAAAATTTTTCTCTTTTTAAAGTTAATAAAACTCATATAATTATTATTACTTCACTTTATTTTTAAAAAATAAAATAATCCAGTAATTATCATAATTTGTGCTAAAAATTTTAAAATACGTAGACTTGTATATAAAAGAATTTTTAAAAAAAACATTTAACATATTTTGGAAGTTAATATCAAAATTGTATTTTATTGGTTTAAAAAGTTTTGTGAAAGAGTTTGGGGTCAAAATTTTCAAATAAATAACTTTTTTAAAACAAATAACTTTAATTTTTAAAACAAATACATAGACTTGTATTTTATTTTATTTTTGTCAAACAAATAACTTTTAATAAGTTAAACTATACTGAAACAAAATATTTTGGGGTCAAAATTTTCAGCCTCCCTTGTCGCTAAATTGCTACAATTATTTTGTAGATATTTCTGCTACGATTCAAGTTACAATATGTTTATAGATAAACAATTTTTATTACTTAAAAAAATATTAAGCTACAATTTGTTACGATTAGTCAAGTGCTACAAAATGTTTAGTCTCTATGTTTGTAGTAAATTAGCTACAAATCTATGCTGTATCTTTTTGTAATTGTTTTCCTATAGAAACTTACAAATTTGCCACAAAATAACCTATCTAAAAATTTGTGACTATTTTATAACTTCGTGTAGGTAATATTTGTTATAAATAATTTTGTAGCAATTTTTCGTAACTATATAAGCAGTTTTTACTAGTGGGTATACAAATGGTATCATAGGTTGGGTATAAAAAAGCTACAGATTTTGGCCATTTTCACAGTTCACTTTAACTTCTTAACAACTCTCATCCTCAAGCTTCCACAATTAATTAAATAAAAAGGTTATCTTAGCAATCATCACATTCCTTTTATCTGTATAAATATATACATGTTGAGTAGTATCTATCCATTTGGATATCAACTATTATCATCTTCACTTTGCCATCTAATTAACCCAAAAAATTTAGTGTTCCAACCTCCAACGAATATCATTCTCTGTGTTCCAAAGCACCAAATGTTAATGATCCCTCCAGTTTTTCAATTAATTTACGTTGATTCTTTAAAGAAAAAATCGCTCTAGCTAACCCTCAACGTAAAATCCACTAATTGAAAAAAATAGGACCCCAAAACATTTATGCCTTTAGAACGAAAATTTTTAGAAAGAAACTGCAGAAATTCTAACTTGATAATTTGGGAACATGAGAAAAATATCTACATAGAGTCGAACCAGTTATGTTCTCAAACCAACTAAGCTAATCTATATATACATTTTTGGAGACAATTATAAAATAAATCCTAAAGTTCAGTACTATTTACAGGAAATGCCACTGACATTAAATATTTAATTAAATTCATTTTTTTTAATAAAAACTAATTGTTAGAAGAGCATATGCCATAAATTTTGGTTTAATTGTTATAAATAAATTCGAAATGTATTTATAGAAACTAATTAGTTCTACCTAAATTATTAAATAAAATAAATATACCTTTTTATATTTTAACACCATTTAAAAAAATGATTATTTCTATGTTAAATTTAATAAAAATTAAAATATTATGAATCTTTAGATTTATAAATGTTAAAAATCTCATAAACAGGATTTATTTCAAAACGGGTTATAGCAATATTAGCATAAATTTTAAATATTATTAATCAAATGCTAGAACATGGGTTACATTTTAATTAATGTATAAATATAAGCGATAAAGATTTAAAATATGCAAAACATTAGTCATATACTCATATATATTTAATCTACTAATCAAATTATATTTTTCTTTTCTAAAATAAAATATAGCTCCGCGGTGTACTGCTGGGTAAAATCTAGTATAAAACATTGGCCGAAGCTCTTTGAAGTGAGGTTTGAATTATGCATTAATTTGGTTTCCGTTTTTTCTACATAAGAGCTTATTACCAATTTCAAAAACATTTTTGGTTGTTCAATTCAAAAAGCTTATTTGATCATCTAATATTGTCAATTTTATTCTTCAAAAATTCTGGAAAAATCAGTTACTAATTAATAATCTTTACTTTATGAAACTAAAAAAATGTTATTCTGGGTTTTAAGAATAACAACCTTTAGAAAAAAAAATAATATAAGAATCTAAAGATCAAAAAAGGATTGACCAGAAGCTACATCCACATCCATTCAAAACTTTAGGCGTTGCTAGTTAATCATGGATTTATAAGAATATAAATCCAAGCACATTCTACTACTCTCTATGTTCCTTATTAATCCATTTTCTATATATAAAAAATTGTTTCAAAAGGATGTATTTTCAATTTATCTATGCCCTTTTTATTAGTTATTAATTCCCAAAAGCAAATTCAAAGACTAAATACTATCTGGTTTAAAGTTATAGAAAACTTTAAATGGATGATGCATGTACAATCAACTTTTCAGTATTTTCTTAATATGTGTCTAAAAAATATATTAACTAGGAAGAGAGTATTATTAACTATGCATTAACATCTTGTGCTATTCGCCAAATTCATATATATAGACGAAAAGTCTACGTACAAAGAGGAACAAGCATTACTTGCATATTATGGATCCAGCTGCAACTACCCTATAAATGTCTAAAAGATTCTTTAAATATATATATATATATATATATAAAGTTAACTTTACTCAATTTTCCTTCCTCACATCAGCATCCACCTAATCAAATTTCTTTTTTATTTTGCATAAAAAATACTATTTTTAATATTCATTCATTGCATATTTATTAGTTATAATTATTATTTTTGACAACGAAAATTACTTATAATTAATAATAATAAAAACGAATTAACGAAAATTAATTAAATTTTAAAATAGTTTAAACAATAATATAATTTTTAGTAAATAATAAAAATAATAACTATCTAAAAATGAATTAAGTAAAATAAATGAAAATTTTAAAATAGTAAAAATAATACTATAAATTTGTTTTAGTAATAATGTTATTATTAAAATTATAACCAAAAAATGATTATATTCTATAATTTAGAATGGGTTAATGAGTTTTAGAATGTAAGTAAGATTTTAATGCATGCTGGAGTAAAAAACAAGTTATGTAATTATATTTATAAAATCAAAACATGAAAATAAATTTAAAGTGAAACATTAGTTTTTAAGAAACATATACCGTAAAGATTTATTATTAAATTTTACTTATAAGAAAGAAAAGATTAATTACTTAACTTAACTTAACTTAAAAGTTTTGATCTAAAACAAAAACAGTGTAAAGGGCACACTTTTTTTGGGAAAACTATGAAAGAATTTTGAAAAATAATCTATATAAAAAAAACAAAATCAATGGTCAGGAAATATAGAAAAAATCATATGTAAGCCGTTACAAAAAAGTGGCATGTGATTTGTGTAGCATATCTCATAAGGTATATTATCAACTAGAGCTACAATATTATAAATCTAACATATATATATATATATATATATATATATATATTATCAAATGCTTTTAACCTAAAACATTGGCAAAAACAACATATTTAAAGTACACTATGTTTTTTTTTAGAAGACGAAGGTGGGGTTGCATCGCAAAATTAACATCTGCAAATAACATATGAGATTTTAGAAAAATATGTAACTTGGATTAGTGATTAGATATTCATTGTGGGGTTTAAACGTTTCATCATTTAAGCATTCTTGACTTAGTCAGAAATTCTATTATTCATTTGGACAACCTCATTGTAGCGACATAGCAGTAAAACTGTTCATGAAACTTTGTATATTCGCATTTAATGTAGGATATCGATATGTTTAAATGGTCTCTATAATTAAGTCAACGATCGATATTGACGTTTAAACTTTTAAAATTATATTTTCATGGGATATGAATATGGAATGAACTCTTTTAAAGATAAAAGGTCAGAAGATTGTCGACAATATTATTACGACACTAGACAATATATGTTATATATAGATTAGTAAAATAAGTACGACATTTATATAGATTTATCTATTAATCTTCAAATTATATTCATATAATTTTTATTGATAAAATTTTAGACTAAAATCCCACGTAAAATCGCAAATAGATATAACAAAGAAATATTATCTTCAAAGATATATATGTTGTATATCACTGAGTAAAGTAAGTATAGTATTTATATAGATTTATACTCAAAAGTTGGAATGATTATATTTGAGCTCAACAATTTCTATTGATAAGAAATATTTTAAATTAAAATCTCGCGCGTGCGCGGGTACAAATTCTAGTTTTAATTAATAAAGCTACATCATTTGAATTTTTTAAAATAATATAATAAATTCAAGTTAAATAAAATTTAGAGATGACACAAAAGAAGTCTATAGCAATCAAATTGCTTTAGAACTTCAAATAAATAGAACTGGTCTTGGGGTTAACAAAAGGGTAACGCTCAAACCGAAAGTTACAGCTCCTACCCAAAACTCTTGCACCGCTTTTCAAACCTACTGGTTTTTTTTCATAGCAATCTTTAAAATGCTTAATATTATATACCACACACTCCTCACAAGCCTTAGCATTTAAATCACGCGTACACTGAACCATTACATACATTTTCTTGTTCCCGAACGTCTTCTCTCCTGCCGCAAATAGTGCCGGCTGGTCCACATTTTTAAAGAATTTACTTCTTTTAGTGACGGCTATACTTGTCAGGTTATCGAGGAGAGTCAAAAACTCCAAAACAGAATCACCGGTATGACTTTTTGCGTTCGGCCTTGCCCTTGCGGTATTATAACATACATTATCATCGTAATTGATCCGCCCTGCGGTACTGATCGAAGAAAACTGGAGAAGACAATGCTCGTACCATATTATTGCCCCCTTATCTCTCGGACATCTCTTGATAAGCTGTTATATTGCATTTTGCATATCAACACCACAATCAGTATCAACATTGCGCAGAATAGTTAGTATATATAAGATAGTTTTTCTTAACGTGCATGTGTGTGCGCGCGTAGTTACCTCAGACCGGGCAGTGGCAAAGCAGGAGCGGCACTGAGGCCCGTAAATGTCTCCACGGCACTGAAAGGTGAAGTAGACCCTTTCAGGTTCAAAACGAATTTCATCAAGATCGGTATAGTCCATATAGACGTAACCGCCACGAGAAGCTTTTGTATTATTGGATAATTCTTGAATGCCTGAATCAAAGATTTTCTCGTAGTTACTTCCTGGCTTGTATTTCCCTTGATTGGCTGAGCATTTGTGGTCCAGGTACGCA
This sequence comes from Camelina sativa, assembly GCF_000633955.1. Classification (NCBI taxonomy): domain Eukaryota; kingdom Viridiplantae; phylum Streptophyta; class Magnoliopsida; order Brassicales; family Brassicaceae; genus Camelina; species Camelina sativa. The sequence goes on from NC_025693.1 coordinate 9,003,860, forward strand.
TTGGTCATTTTCAAGGACGAAACTCTATGGATAAGGAGCAGCTGACTGGCCACCACGACCAAGGTTGGTACTAAAATGAAGAGTACATTGTTTTGGAATGAAGCGTACATTGTTTTGGAATGAAGCGTACATTGTTTTGGAATGAAGAGTACATTGTTTTGGAATGAAGCGTACATTGTTTCGGAATTTTCTATTTTTTCTAACTGGTGATGGTTTAGCGTTGAGGTGGTGGCGCTTTTGAATGGATATAAGTTATTTAGTTTACAATTTTACAGATAAATTAAGTTTCTAATAGAAATAAATGTATATATATATATAGAGAGAGAGAGAGTTTGTTGTTAACAGGAAAGAGAAGTTGGTGTTTCTGGGCCACAAGTGGGCGGAAGAAAAAGTAAAAGTTCAAAGGTGTGACTGATGAGCTCAAATCTTTACAATCACACGATTCTAAGGTGACGACGACCTAGAATGCAGGAGGTGTTAAATTCTTTCTTTCTTTTTTATCGGTCAAACATGATCAGATTCAAGTTTCATTTTACAACTAACATATCAAACATGACAAGTACTGGGAGTGGATAGTAGTATATATCGTTAGGAAGAGTAATTATAAAGTACTATATTACGAAAGAACATATGTTATTGCATATATTTGAATATAATTCTTGTTTTTAATAATAAAATATCGATGCATATCTAAAAAATGGACGCATATATTTTTGGATTTCGCAATTTGGATACGTGTATAATTTTACCAAATCTTAAATTTGTGCATTATATATCGTAATGTATAATTTCTGTTTTTTTTTTTTTTTTTATAAAAACCCTAGCTCATACACCACCTCTTCCAGACGCTGTTCTCAACTCAAAACGGCTTAATCTGTTCAACTTGTAATAGAGAGGTAGTTAAGCAATGATTTTGAATTTGATCAACCCAGGCAGCCAGCATTAATTACATGAGTTGGTGAGCTAAAAATTGGAGTCATTGCAGGTTGTATGTATCACGGGGAATGGGATCAACTGGAAGTCTGGAAGGGACAAGTTTTCTCAAAGATGCGGAACCACACACTAACAAACACAATTGATTGATTAATTTCTAATCCCACAACTTGGTTTATTCTTGAAATTCAGTGCTGTCTGTTTTAAAAACTAACTAACTCTAGGAAGAAGACTCAGAAGACCTCTAATGGGTGGCTTGCTTGTCCAGTTGTCCCCTTAGCTTCACGTTTCTTCTTTTGTTTTTACTTCTGCTTTGAAAACCAAATGATTGATTAATTCCTCCTATGATCTTTCACGAGTTTTTCGCAATGCAAGTTTTTTTCCTTTCCATAATCGTTATGGTTCTAATTGATGGAACTCTAAAAGTTTTAACTTTTAGATTACCCACAAAAGGACTATGAGAAAGAAAAGAAACAATCGTGGACAGAATTCAAAAATTGAAATGAATCTGTGTTCAACTATAAGACTTTAATTTTGCCTAGAACTAAAATTAATTACTTGTTTATATTCTCTGTTTTATTCAGTTTGGTATAATATATAGAGATTCAATTATGAAATGCCATTAATACGATTAAAGTTGAACTAGAAAAAACTCCTAGAAATGAAAACTAAAGATTAGGCCAAAATTCAAAAGCTTTATCATCGAAGTGTTGGTAGCACACAAAAACATTAAAATGCTAAAAAAGCGAGATAAGTAAAACCCGGAATGGAAGACTTTTTCGACGATTCTAAATCTTGATGTTGAAGTAATCGGAGTCAAGATGATGCAGCCTCACGTACCCGTCTTCACCTCCACTAGAGAAACTGCAAAATACATTTCACAAACTCAGTAACAAAGCCATCAAAGATACACAAACTCATCATTTGAAGATTGTATCAATAAAAACCAATCTTGTTAGTTTTACCTCCTCCCATCAGGATTGAATGCCAAAGCATTTATAGGTCCAAAATGACCTTTGACACCACCAATTTCCTCTTGCAGAATCTATAAATATATACACCATGCCAAACACAAAAATGGATACACAGTTACAAATATCGTTTCGAGGTTACAAGTAAAACCCTCTTATTGTAAACACTAACCTTGTCGTAAAACTTAGCTTCAAACTTTCCAGCACGATGATCGGTGGTAGTCACAGCTGATGCATCTTGACCACCTCCAAGCACGACCTAAGAGAGAGCAGAAACGTTCAGAAAGGATAACATCAAGACTTGTTGATATTGAGAAACCGAATTTGAATGAATTTCAAGAAGCATAATTAGTTCATACATGGTTGAGAAGTGGAGACATGGTGACAGCGTTAACAGGCACCACTGTTGAGTAAGTCTTAATAAGAGTCAGTGTTCTCATGTCCCACAGCTGAAAGCATCAAGAAAGAACACTCTGTCAGGAAGATTTCTCTGTATATGTAAAGAGCACAATTTTTGAAAGAGAGAAAGGAACACATGCCTTGGCAGTTTTGTCAAGTGAACCAGTAATGAAGTGAGAATCATCAGCTGCTTTACAGAGTGATGTAATGGGCTTCTTGTGACCCACTTCCCCATCTGATTCCTTGAGCAATTTCCCAGTCTAGCAACAATGACACATAAGGTTCAAAAGCTAATAACAACTTTGAAAAAAGTGAGATTGATACACAAGAAACCACTTATGAATTAACCTCAGAATCCCAGATCCTAATAACGGCATCTTCACCACCACTAACAATAGTTTGGTTGAGAGGACCCCAAACAGCTCTGTTGATCCTCTTCCTTCCCTCAGGACTTTGAAGAACAAGCACAGAGTCAGCAACCTCTACATACACAGAGCATTGCATCATCATCAAACAAAAAAAAAAGACATAGGCTAAAAAAAAAGTAGAATTGAGCAACATACGGTCTTGGGGATCTTCAGCAATGCGTTTCACATGAATAGCAGAGGTACGTTCCATGAAGGGGTCAGTGGTAATGACAGCAAGATGATCTCCAACAGCGAAATCCACAGACCTGGTCGGAGAACCAAACTTGAATGTGAACAATTCTTGTCCAGATTGCACATCCCACAGCTTAGCAGTCTGATCAGCACTACCAGTGATCAATCTTGACGAGTCTCCTAAGTAAATCACCAAACCAAATCATCAGTAACCATTCATTCAAACCCTAACCCTAAACTAATAAGGATTGTAACTAAGGGAAACATTGAATCTACTCATCCACCTCGAATACTATATGAATCAATTATCAGGAGAAAGATGAGAGACACTTACTGGAGACATCACAGCACCAAACAGCACCATTGTGGCCACGGTAGGTTCCGAGGCGTTCGCCATTATCGGCATACCAGAGGGTAGGAGTGTGATCCTTGGCGCAGGAGAAAAGAAGATCTCCATCTCTGTTGTACCTGAGGAACGTCAATGGACGTTCATGTCCCTTCATCAAGATCGGCCTCATCTTCGTATCAGAATCAATAGATATTACAGTCGAAGACGGCGAAGACGGACGAGAGAAAGAGAAAGAGCAAACCCTTAAGGGCATCAAACCTTTTTTTTTTCCGACCAATTTCCCCATTAAAATGAAAAGCCAAAACGAGGCCTTACAAGTGATCATGGGCCGAAGCCCAAATCCTCAACATTTCCAACTTTTATTACAAATTCATAATAACATGTTTTTTTGACAAACAATTCTGATGTTGTGTAATTCTGGTTTGTCTTTAGTAACTTTATAGTTATTTTATTATACAAGATCTTCACTAAAATAATAATCGAATACACACTATCATATGTTCGTAGTATTGATTTTATAATTATTTTCGGTCAGATATATTCGTGTATTTAAGAATTTCGATTTTTACAGATTAACTGGCCATTTTAAACTGCTATCAATTGGTCTCTAATTTGGCACTGAATCCACGTTCATTGTGAGGAATGTTTTGGTTGCCAGTGTACGTTCATTCTCCTCTCAGAAGCTATTTGTAGGACAAGGTGGTCATCATGGTGATGACGTAGCTCGTGCCCAATTTCTAACATTGTTTGTGTCTGATTAATGAGGTTATGGACAGAGATCGAAGTTTTGGTGATGGCATGCCATAGCTCTCGTGCCCAGTTTCTAACATTGGAATCTAAAATATAACCGTTTTTGCACCAATAAAGCTAGCTAGGTATCAATCATTCTCAAGCAGTTAAGTTTATCTAATTCTAGCTAGTTTGACAACATGCATACACTCTTTGTGAAGTAACATAGGAATAAACTAGAGATCTGTTGATTTTTAATAATACTAGAAAACGAGAGGCTGAGAGTCTTACTTTCAGGGCTTTTACAAAATCTCTTGGGTTTGTGAATATTCTTCATAGTGATTTATACGAACCTCTTTAAATTTTTTTGATTAATCAATTTATTAATAATTGAATAAAATAGGAGGTGTCTACAAAACTATTAAAACTTAACTTATTAATAATTAAACTATTAAACTATTAAATCAATTTATTAATAATTGATGCAAAAATAGGAGGTCTATAAAGTATAAACTTTAAAACTCATAATATTTAAGAATTGCCTAAACAAGTAGTTATATTAAAAAAAAATTTAACAAAGATAATAATTATTATTTGGATAATTTCAAATATCTTGTTGCATCACTTTGGGATTTAGAATCACTAGGTGCTTCCCCACGCAACGCGTGGGTTGTGGTGTAGTTGGCACTTTCTTATTTTTTTTTATCTTTTTTGTTTTCTCTTTTGTATTATTTTGTTTTAATTAGGCATATACGGGCTTTGCCGTCACTTTTATTAATACACTATATGTTTATATCATTTCGTTCAGATGTGTATAATTGTGGCGTTTACTTTTTATGAATTATGAAGATGTTGTTTCTTGCTTTTGAGGATCCAATCTTATCATTGACTGATATTGTTTCCAATACATTTATTGTATTATAGATTTTCTAATTAACTGCTTATGTA
>NC_025693.1:9009984-9011111 GCF_000633955.1 Camelina sativa
TGAGGCAGCTGACAATCACAGAGCATCTACCTTCGTTGTCTGAGCTAGAAACAGAGTAGCTTCTAAATGAGTGGGATGGGCTCTCTACACTATGGCACACGGGGTTTGAATCACAAGCACACTTGCTCTTTAAAATTCTTGCGTTTAGACATAGTCCAATGGTTTCAGAAACATACGAGTGGAACATAAGATAAAGGTCTGTTGCGAGTGATCTCACATTTCTGTGGAACAAGTTACTTGAAAAAGGACCCTTCATTGTGAAATAAATAGAACAAGAACTAAGCTAACCATTCACAAAAAGTCAATTCCTTTACTCACGAAATCTAAACAAAATCAGACACCGTTTCAAACAGCAATATTGAACTTCTTTGAATCACCAACTTACTCATGAACACTAGCAAGCAAAAACAAAGACAATGCAAAAATTTTACATCATTCGAAAAAAGAGGAACCCAATTTACAGTTCAGAGGCAATCTTCACACCAGCATCAAGACCAATTCACAACACTCCTATCAGTTCTCACATGATATCTCAGTAAGCACAACAAGATGACAATTGTTACCTGTTACCTTTCTTAAGACCAAGACAATGATCCAATCCATTGAAAACAACAGGAACATCAACCTTCAACTTCTCCCCATCATCAGCCCACACGAATACCAAATTAAGTATCTTTCCAGTTTTAAGAATAATTGAAACTGAAATCTTAAGAATAATACCCTGAGGGGAAGTACTCGACCCGATTCAACAAGCGACGAAGAGCCCTGACCAGCTCGGATCTGAAGTGGGAATCCTACTGCGGGAAAACCACGGCGGGAATCCAACCAATCGTCCGGTCTCGAGCCGATACTCCTCGACCCGTGGCTTTGCGTGGAATCGATTTGGGTGTTTTAATCGGAAGATTTTCGTGTTTATACGGCGAGGATGAAGGAAACGAAGTCGCGATATCGAAGAAGAAGGTGAATGCTACTTTTTTCGACCAATCAGAGGAGAGGAAAAATATTAGAACACCCTTTGGATCAGTTCTGAACCAAGATCAAAAATATTGATCTAAGCCCACTGTTACTTATTTTTATTATTTATTGGGCTTAGAACAGGGGGAAAGTTATCCCATTAAGGATGGCCT
>NC_025693.1:9015692-9096963 GCF_000633955.1 Camelina sativa
ATGATCTTATTGTGTGGTGAATATTGTAAGGAAGTATGAAAATAATGACTTATAAGATGTTAATATAAAATAGAAAATGGAGATAAACATTTTAAAAGATTAAAATAAATATATAAGATATACATATCATACAAACTCTAAAACTAAGCTTTTACAATGATATTTGATTTGATTTTTTATAACCCATACAACAACAATAACAAAAAAAAATACAAAACAACACAAAACAAAATAAAAAAGAGATTTGAGAGTAGTGGAAGAAGATGAGAGAATGAAAGATTGATAAACTAAGAGAATAAGATAATGAGTATTTATAGAAAGAGAAATGATGAAAAATTATATTTAGAAAAATGAGTTATTGTTTTGTTTTAATACAATTGATTAATACAAATTAGTGGAGAAATAAAGTTAATGCATAATTTATAGGGAGAAGCTATAAAGATTTCAGTTTTATATTATGTGAGTTAAATGTGAAAATTAATTGTTTTAAATTTGTGTTTTAATATAATTTTTTTTTTGGTTAAAATTGCATTGCCAAGTGGACCAATAAGGAGAGACTGAAACTCTACTTTTATATATATGATTAGGAAACAGAAAAACAAAAATGTGCCATGTCTTTTTTCTTTGGAAGGATCTTAAATACTTGTCAAGAAAGAGATGATTACTTTCTTCTCAAGCAAATCAAGTAACTTCTTGAGCTTCTTGGTTAATGCAAGTATGCAACATAGTCAGAGAGAATCTTTAACCTTGTCAAGTTACAGTGACCCTCCTCTTCAAATGGGCAAATTTGTTTTCTTTTTTGCTTTTATCACTTTCACAAGCTCGTAAAACAGAGCACCTCGTGTTCCTCGTACCCAATCCTTCTCTCTCTGCAACAGGTCCACTACACACACTGAAAATAGCACCACTTTTTTCCCGCCAAAAAACAAAAGCTGCTTCTTACAACCAAACTACTCTTCTCCTCCTCCTCCTCTATGTTCTTGTTCACACATCACAGAGAGTTAAAAGATGAACAGCTCCTCGAAGGTGATAATGGCAGCTACAATGGTCATGGTAGTAAGCTTAGTCATGGTTTTAAGCTTAGTATTAGTACTTCTAGCTGAACTCTACTGCTCTCTCTTACTCCGCCGCCGTCGCCACAACTCTCTCAGCCTCCCCATCACTACGACGGTCTCCACCGCCGCCGGCGCAACAACCACCACAACTCTCAACCAAGTCATCTCCACCACAAGTAACGAACCTTCACCGTCACCATCATCTAACATCGATTCTTTATCCAATCCTCTCTACACAGGCGTTCTTCAAACTCCAAACAAAACCCATTTTCACCATGAACCATCTTTACAAGCTTCTCTTGATCTGATTCAAGAAACCACGGCTTCTTCTGTTGATAACTTCATCTACATATCAAACCCAATTTACTCAAACGAAGCTACAAGTAAACAAACCACACCGTTTGAAACACCTCAGTCTTCACCGTCACGGCTTGAAGATGATGAAGACGACGACGATATAACCGATGAAGATTCAACACCAACATTGTCTCCAATGAAAGATCTGCCTGAAAAGGCATGCTCTGTTTCACTAAAAGATGTTGAAACTTCTCCTAGTGGTGATGAATCCAACAGTAAGAACAAGAAAAATGGTGAGTCGTCTTCGTCGTCTGGTTCGCCGTATACCTCACCGTCGTGGTAGGGTTTTTATCGTAATTCTTTTTAGGATTTTATTTGATTTTTTGTCTTTTTACATTTTAATTTTGTTTTGTTTTGTTTGGAGTGTTCTTGGAATGTGTATGTTTTGTGGACATATGGCTCGATGACCAAAGCCACGCTTGCTTTCACATAGTTTCCTACATCTGTCGTTTTCTGTGTTCTGATTCTCTAGCTGTCCTTTCTGTTTCTGGTATAAAAAGCTGTTTTACACCAAAAATAAGTTCTATAATAATAATAACTCAAAAGTTAAATTAAAGTTACAAACTTTAGCCAATTGTTTGATTTGCGCAAAAAAAAGAGAGAGCCAATTATTAAATTTTATACACTTCAATTCGTCTTATTGACTACCTCCTTGGTTAATGTTTAACTCTGATGTTATTTATGGGGAAAATGTTTTAAATACTGTAAGAGTTGCAAAATATTGCAAGAGCAACTTACATAACTCTGATCTATAATTTACCAGGGTCATTATATATTTACATTTAGGACTCTTTGTCATGCATAATTCCTAACCATGTAAGCCCTTCACTTCAGCTGCATTAAACTAGAGTTTCGTCGATTTATTATTGTCTGGTCGGGTTTCAAAGATTACTTAAAAACTTTTTCACCTAAAATAATATAAATTTAAACCCAAGATCAAATGTGACACTTTCAAGCTCTGCTAAGATAGCTTCCTTTAACGATGTTAGATGATACTGACCCTTAAAGCGACTTCATCATTCAAAATTTAGATGAAACTTTGAATCAGAGTCACTCTTTATTAAATGTTTAGATTCTGATCTCTTACGTCAGCTTCGCTAAGACACTAACCAGTTTTGTTTCCATTTATTGGGGTATATATCATATGTATCGATGGGCTTAGTAATTATGGGCTTGTTACGTATTTATCACGTCTTAGTCGGTTGTATATGTTCTGTGTAAACCCTAATCGAGTCATGTATATAAGCTGTTTAACAGCAGATTAATAAATTCAAGGCAGTTTGATATCCAATTCTACATGGTATCAGAGCTAAGATCTCATAAACAGACCTAATTTTTTTCTTCCGCTGTCTTCTTCTTTTTCTTTTGTTCGATAGTTTCGAACTCTCTCTTTGTTTCATAGTTGTTTCTCTCGATAGTTTTGGGATTCCTCCTCTCATCGTTTGAGAAGTCATGTCCAATTCTGAAGAATCCTCTGTTACGAAAAGTGCAGCAGCGGCGATGTCTCAGTCCGCGTCTGTGGTGGTCTCACCGTACACTCTTGCTAGCTCCGACAACCCTGGCTCCATGATCTCTGCTGTCGTTTTGACCGGAGACAATTACAACGAATGGGCAACGGAGATGTTGAATGCTCTTCAAGCTAAGCGCAAAACAGGGTTTATTAATGGTACGATTCCAAAGCCGGTGAGTAGTGATCCTGACTTTGAGAATTGGCAAACCGTGAATTCAATGATAGTTGGGTGGATTCGAACCAGTATTGAGCCAAAAGTCAAGTCTACTGTCACCTTCATATCCGATGCTCATCAGTTATGGGTCGATTTGAAGGAACGTTTCTCTGTGGGGAACAAGGTGCGTATTCATCAAATCAAAGCTCAGCTTGCTTCTTGTCGTCAAGATGGGCAGACCGTTCTGGATTATTATGGGCGGTTGTGTACTCTCTGGGAAGAGTATGGTATTTACAAACTGATCAAAGCTTGTACTTGCGGTTTGTGTGTTTGTGGTGCTGCTCTTGAGCCTGCTAAAGAACGTGAAGAAGAGAAAGTACATCAGTTTGTGTTGGGACTTGATGAATCTAGGTTTGGAGGCATTTGCACTAACATTATTTCAATGGATCCTTTGCCTTCTCTCGGTGAAGTGTACTCTCGGATCATCAGAGAAGAACGTCGTTTGTCTACTGTTCGGGTTCGTGAGCAGCAAACCGAAGCTGTAGGATTCCTTGTTCGTCGTGATCAAAGTGAGATGTTGTCTAATGGTGCCAATCGAACTGATTCTTCATTGGTGCGGTCTCGGACGACGTGCTCTCATTGTGGTCGTGTTGGTCACGAGAAAAAGGATTGTTGGCAGATCGTTGGTTTTCCGGAGTGGTGGTCTGAACGTAATAGTAACGGTCGTGGTTCTGGAGGACGTGGACGTAGTGGTCGCGGTTCTGGTTTCCAGGGTTCTGGTTCCAATGTCTCGGGTCGTGGACGTGGGCAGGCTGTTGCAGCTCATGCCACCAGTGCCAATCCTTCAGCGCTTTCAAACTTTACTCCGGATCAAATGAAGGTGCTTGCTCGCATGATAGAAGAAAACTCGGGCACTCCATCTTCTGACAAATTGTCTGGTAAGCTAGCACTTGGCGATGTTGTTTTAGACACCGGTGCGTCTCATCACATGACCGGGAATATGTCTCTTTTGCATGATATTGTGCCTATTCCATCGCGTTCTGTGGGGTTTGCTGACGGTAGTAAAACCAATGCCACAAGCATGGGAGTTCTTCCTCTTTCGGACACTGTCAAGTTGACTAATGTTCTTTATGTTCCTGATTTAACTTGCACCTTACTCTCGGTCTCAAAAATTGTGAAACAAACGAAGTGTTTTGCAACATTCACTGATACTATTTGTTTCTTACAGGACCGTTTTTCGAGAACTCGGATTGGGACTGGGGAAGAACGTGATGGGGTGTACTATCTTACGGATGTTGCTACTGCGAAGATACATAAGGTTAAAGTCTCTTCTGATCAAGCCTTGTGGCATAAGCGCTTAGGACATCCAAGTTATTCGGTGTTTTCCTTTTTACCTATGTTTTCTCATTCATCTACGTGTGTTGGTTCTCACTCTTGTGATGTTTGTTTTCGGGCAAAACAAACAAGAGAAACTTTTCCAGAAAGTATTAATAAAACCAGTGATTGTTTTTCCTTGATTCATTGTGATGTTTGGGGGCCATATCGTGTTCCTTCTTCTTGTGGTGCTGTGTATTTTTTGACGATAGTCGATGACTTTTCAAGAGCTGTGTGGACGTATTTGTTACTCGAAAAGTCCGAAGTGCGTGTTGTTTTAAAGAATTTTCTGTCCTATACAGAAAAACAGTTTGGCAAGTCGGTGAAAATGATGCGTAGTGATAATGGTACATAATTCATGTGTCTTTCTGCCTATTTTCGTGAGCAAGGTATAATTCATCAAACATCGTGTGTCGGGACTTCACAACAGAATGGACGTGTAGAACGCAAACATAGACACATTCTCAATGTTTCTCGTGCGTTGTTGTTCCAAGCACATTTACCTTTCAAATTTTGGGGCGAGGCTGTTCTTACGTCTGCTTATTTGATCAATCGGACTCCTTCCTCTGTTCTTGGTGGTCGCACTCCATACGAGGTTCTTCATGGTTGTAAACCTGTGTATGATCAACTTCGTGTTTTTGGATCGGCGTGTTACACTCATCGTGTGTCTCGTGATAAGGACAAGTTTGGTGAACGTAGTCGACGGTGTATGTTTGTTGGTTATCCATTTGGTAAGAAAGGTTGGAAAGTCTATGATCTTGAACGTAATGAGTTTATCATTTCTCGTGATGTGGTCTTTAATGAAGATGTTTTTCCTTATGACCAAGCATCCTCTTCGTCTCCGGTTGTTGTCTCGCCTGCTACCTCTCATGATGATGATTGGGCATTGTCTTCGTCTCCTATCGTAAGGGGGAGTTCTGATGCAAATAATGTTGATTCGTTCGTTCATGCTGCTCAAGATAGTGTTGATCAAGATGGTGTTGTTGCATCTTTGCCTGCTCTCTCTCCTGTTCCAACACTCGTCCCTACGACTGTTGTTCCTACACTCGCTCCACCTGCTAACCAAGATGGTCTTGTTGATTCGTCCTCTTCGCACACAGAGGGCTTGTCTCCTTCTACTGATTTACTGCCTGTGGTATCCACTGTTGAGCCAGTTGCTCCTAGACAGAGTACAAGACCCAAGAATGCGCCTGTTTGGTTAAAAGATTACGTTACCAACTCCGTGATATGTACACCTGACGCATCGCACGTTCTCTCCGACTCTCCACTCCAGTCCTCGTCATCGGATCCAGGTACTGTGCTCTATCCTCTAACTGAATTTATCTCCGAAAAAAAATTTTCACCACGTCATAAAGCATTTTTGGCGGCCATCACCACCAATGTCGAGCCTAAGCATTTTAAAGAGGCTGTTCAGATCAAAGTGTGGAACAATGCTATGCACAAAGAGGTTGATGCTCTTGAGGTGAAACGTACTTGGGATGTTTGTGATTTGCCTCCGGGAAAAGTTGCTCTCGGTAGTCAGTGGGTTTACAAGACCAAGTATCATTCTGATGGTTCCATCGAACGCTACAAAGCCCGTCTTGTTGCTCTTGGTAATAATCAAGTTGAGGGGGAGGATTACAATGAAACGTTTGCTCCTGTTGTCCGCATGACTACGGTTCGTACTTTGCTTCGTCTTGTTGCGGCTAATCACTGGGAGGTCTATCAAATGGACGTCAACAATGCATTTCTTCATGGTGATTTGGAAGAAGAAGTGTATATGAAACTTCCCCCAGGTTTCCGTCATTTGCATCCTGGCAAAGTTTGTCGTTTACGCAAGTCTATCTATGGCCTTAAACAGGCTCCGCGGTGTTGGTTCAAGAAGTTATCGGATTCTCTTCTTCGGTTTGGTTTTGTGGAATCCTATGATGACTATTCTTTGTTCATTTACTCTCATAAGGACATTGAGTTACGGGTTCTTGTATATGTTGACGATCTTATCATTACTGGTAACAATGGATACATGATTCAAAAATTCAAGGAATATCTCAGCCGTTGTTTCTCTATGAAAGATTTGGGTAAGCTTAAATACTTTCTTGGTATTGAAGTTAGTCATGGTAAGGAGGGGATTTTCTTGTCTCAATGCAAGTACACCTTGGATCTTCTTGCTGATAGTGGTACTACGGCTGTGCGACCTGCCATTACTCCTCTTGAGCAAAACCACAAACTTCCTCTCGATGATGGTCCTCTTCTTACTGATCCTAAACCGTATCGTCGGCTGGTTGGTCGTTTACTCTATCTCCTTCACACTCGTCCGGAGCTTAGTTACTCTGTTCATGTTTTAGCTCAGTTCATGAAAGACCCACGAGAGGCTCATTGGAATGCTGCGTTGCGTGTTGTCTGTTTTCTTAAGGGTGCTCCGGGTCAAGGTATACTTCTTAAAGCTGATCAAGATTTGTCTCTTCACGTGTACTGTGATTCGGATTGGTCGTCTTGTCCTTTAACGCGTCGGTCTCTTAATGCTTATGTCGTTTTACTTGGTGATTCACCTATCGCTTGGAAAACAAAGAAGCAAGATGTTGTTTCCCACTCTTCAGCTGAAGCTGAATATCGGTCAATGGCTTTTGCGTTAAAAGAAATTATGTGGTTGCGCAAGCTATTGACAGGATTGGGTGTCAAACAGTGCTCTCCCGCTCATCTCTATAGTGATAACCAAGCTGCTCTGCATATTGCCTCCAACCCCGTTTTTCATGAACGAACTAAACATATTGAAAATGATTGTCATGCTGTTCGTGATGCGGTTCTCAATGGTACTCTTTCTACTCATCATGTGCGTACAAATGAACAGCTCGCGGACATTTTTACAAAAGCTCTTGGTCATTATCAGTTTGAGTATATAGTATCCAAGTTGGGCATTCAGGATCTTCATGCTCCAACGTGAGGGGGAGTATTGGGGTATATATCATATGTATCGATGGGCTTAGTAATTATGGGCTTGTTACGTATTTATCACGTCTTAGTCGGTTGTATGTGTTCTGTGTAAACCCTAATCGAGTCATGTATAATAGCTGTTTAACAGCAGATTAATAAAGTCAAGGCAGTTTGATATCCAATTCTACACCATTCCTGCATTAACTATATATATATGAAAAAACATTAGAGAAAGAAAAGTAAAATTTCATATAAAAAGGCCTCTACTTCAACAGTTCGAGAAGAAGAGTGTCATCTACTAAAGTATCATCCTTTTACAATTAAGTTATCGAATTTGATGTGCAGGCTTGAGCAAGAACAGCTAAGAAGGCAACACAATTGGGATCCAAGTCAATGGCTTTGGAGTACAGTTCAACAGCAAAATTGATCGAAGTCATCATAAAAAAAAAGCTTCTGTAGCTTTCTCTGCCAATTCTTTCGCCAGTGATTCTTTTCTGAGGATTTGACAGATTACGCTTAAGTGTTACGACAGAGAGACAGATTTATTTGAGAACGAGACCGATGATCATATACTCTTCACTTCCCGTTGCTGGAGCCAATCTCAAAATTCATAATTTTTCTGGAAATTGGAAAAGAGAAAATAAAAAGGCGGTTGTTTTTCTGAATCTTTTTTTTTATTAAAAAAAATAGAAATAGGGCCCGCGTGTTTTGTCTCGGATCGAAATTGTGATCTGATTTCCAAAATCACCCGACTCAAAGACAAAGATCAGCATCTTCCACCGGGTCGGTTCAGCGATCAGCTCGGATCATCGGTCTAAATACAGTTTTTACCCTTTTTTTTTTTTAATTTTAGAAAAATTTAACATTTAGAAATTCATTTTGCCCTTTAGAAATACAACATCCGTATTTTTGCCCTTTTTCCCTTTAGAAAAATACATTTTACAAAAATGTTAATAAATTGTGTAAAATCTACGGCAATTAACAAAATATACATTTAGTATTTTTTTTTTTAATATTTGTTTGTTCTCAACCATACCAAACAAAAACATTCGTTCTGATTCAAATTGTGGAAAATAGGTTGTACATGCTACTAAATTTTATGGAATAGATGTAGATATTAGTTTCAAATGGAAGATGATGATGATTACTTCACAAAGGTAATATTCTTAAAAAAAAAAAATTCTAAATTTAAAAGTTAAAAAAACTAACATTAATTGAAATTTAATTTTTCAGATGAACAATAATAATGAAATAAAAATTTGTATACGAGATTTGATGCTTACTGGAAGTTAAATTCGCCATCGAATAACAACATCACCACTATTACAATAATGATAACAATCTTCATGTATATTTTGTCATTTTTGCTAAATACTCTTTAATTATTTTTTATGTTATCAATTCCAGTATTTGATTTCATGATGTCATATGTTTTTATGTATTTCATAATGCCATATATTATCATGTATTATCATGTATTGTTATTTAACATCCAAAAGTGATATTGGTTTTTGCTATAACTTCTAATCAAACTTCTTAATTCAAATTAATAATCCAAATTAATGTTTTAAAATAAAATAGCATTTGTATTTCCTTTAAAATTGAGATGTAATTTATTATTTATAAATTAAAACAAATTGATCCTTATTACTTGAGTTTAATTTTAAACATATTTTTACATCTATTAAGTATTTATATGTGGATTTACATAAATTTACAAAAGAAAGTTATTTTATATTTTAAAAAGAAAAACACATCTTTAAAAATAATCTAAAATAAGAAAAAAAAATTACTATTCAAATAACTGCTTGAAAAAAACAAACAAAAGATAATCTACACTATAAGGCTTCTTCAACAAGCCTAAAAATATTTTCTCAAAATTAATCCCATTATTTAGTTTTATAAACGACTTAATGAATATTATTTCAATATTAGATAATCTTTTATAGAAAAAACGTTTGATGCTGAAATCTTTGATTTGTTTAAGATTTTGGAAACAATATTAAAAACTTCATAAAGAAAATTTAAATGTTTGCTGGTGTGATAGAGAGGGTTTGAGTTTACATTAATATGATATTTTTTTATACGGGTTGTCTATAAAATATTTTAGTCTGAAATACATTAAATTAAACAAAGATGTTATGCCATCATCATTTCATTATTTTGAATATTAGATAATCTTAAACAGTCAAAATAAAGTTATACAATCTTAAAATTAACAATCAAAATACATTTATACAATCTTAAACATTAAACAAAACAAACAAAATTGATAAATATAACTTAAAATTTTGTCCCGGTCATGTCACTAACAATTCTGTCAAAAAGTGTTTAATACCTTAAAATGCAAGATCTGCAAAACTCAAGTGGAACAAATTAAGAACCTCGTGCAAATCCCATCCGGTTTGGTTCGACCAGTCGTCCATAAGATGAAATGCGTGCGGGATCATAATAACTCAAAGGCACTACGTGACGTTTCTCAGTCTTGATCTTCTAAAAAGGTTTCTCTCATTCACGGGACCGATTTGGTCAAAAGCCATTTAATACACCTTGATCTAGTAGTAGACTCCGCCGCCGATTCTATGGCATCTCACCACCACCACGGATGCGTACGCCACCAAAACCACCACAATAACATCCCTCTATTCGTCACATCATCACACTGCTGCACTCATATCAACCACCCTTCTCCGCCGCCGCCGGAAGATAATCTTATTCATCTCGTAGCTACTTACCTCCGAAATCAGCAGCAACAAGAAACACAATGCTCATGCGAAGCCTCGTGTCAAAACATCAATGTCGTTAGAGGTCAGCACGGTGTTTTGCGCCAGCAGAAGAATGTTCCACGAGAATACGACCAAGTTGTTCTGTCTTGTCTTCTCCGCAAAATCGATGATCTTGAATCGTCGCTCAACAAGTTTTCATCTTGCTATGACCAACGTCGTCGAGATCGACACTCTACGCTTAGAGATTCGGCGGCGCGTGTCATCCAAACCCATTTCCGGTCTTACCTCGTTCACAGATCCATATCCTTTAGGCAACTCAAGGAGCTTGCGACGATCAAATCTAGCTTCTTGTCCCTCAAGTCTTCTGTTTCAGGGAAACCCATTTTTCCTTTTAGAGCAGTTTCTCGGAAAGCTACTGACTTGCTTCTTCAACTTGAGTCGATTCAGGTATTAAACACTTTGTGAATCCTTCTGTTTATTAAGTTTTTTTTTTCTTTTTCAGATCTTTGATTTAGTATCATTGTCTCTCTATTAGGGTAGGATTGATCCAATGATACGAAGTAGTAAGAGATCATTGAGCAGAGATTTGGTGAGGTTTTTGCAGTATGTTGATGATTGTGCTGTTAAAAGGAGTGATTTTGTTGCTAAGTCTTCAATAACTGTGAGTGGCCGCAGTCAACTTAATGGCAAAAAGCCTCAGGGTGTAGCAGTAAACAGAAGGATAGAGAAATCAAGGAACGGAATGGGGAAAGTCTTTGTTACTTCTAGTGAGGATGAAGATAGCAATGCAGACATGACTGATGATAGTGAAGAAGTTCCAGTGAGTTGTATTGATAAGAGGAAGATTGGTAGCTCTAACTCTAGAACCGGGGCTGTGATAAAAGGCAATGTAGTGAAGCCTTCGGGTAGGACATTTGTTGTATTGGACAAGAACAGGAATGTGTATCAGGTATATGGAAATACGCATGATTTAACTTCGAGTGCTGAGGATGATTCAGTTGATGGTGACGGGGAAACCCTCGTGATGTCCAGGGATAATGGAAGGGGTCATAGTTTGAAAACTAGGAATGGGGTTTCAGTGAAAGGAAGTGGAGCGAAAACAGCCCCGGTGGTGAAAGCTGTGAGCGTTGATGGAAATGGGAATGTATGTAAGGTTTATGGAGATACAGATGACCTAACTTCAAGTGCAGAGGATGATGATTCAGTTGATGATGGAGAGGAAACCCTCGTTATGTTCAGGGATGATGGAAAGAGGCATAGTTCGAAAACTGGGAACAGGGTTTTGGTGAAAGGAAGTGGAGGAAAAACAATCCCAGTGGTGAAAACTGTGAGCTTTGATGAGAATGGGAACGTGTATAAGGTTTATGGAGATACGCCAGATTCAAGCGTAAGCGAGGAAGGTGACTCGACAAGCGGATCAAACGATGGAAATGGAAAAGAGAAAGGGAATGTGAATGAGGTTGAGGAAATCAAATATGTTCCCAAAGAAAACGAGAGCTTTGAAGATGATGATGAAGAAGAAGAAGAAGAAGAAGAAGAAGAAGAAGAAGAAGAAACTGATTCTGATAATGAAGTCTCTTCTTCAGAGGGCAGTGACGGAGTTACAAGAAACGTGAACCACCAAGGAAATAACAAACAAGAGAGGGAAATCCAGGTTCAAAAAGGAAGCTTAATGTTCTCTCCACCATTGCCACTAAAAATGGAGCCTTGACCAGTGGGGCATGAAAGAATCAAAGTCCTCCAAAGCGATAACTTCGTTTGTTATGACTAGTTTAGTTCCAAAAACCTGCATTTTGCTATGTTCTAGAAGAAACTCTATGAGATAACCTTTTTTTTTAGTTGTAACATAACTGCATTGTGAGTGTTTGCTCATTCCACTTGCGTCTTTCTGTACTCTCTTTGCCATTTTCGAGTCGACCCTTTTGTCATAGACAAATGTTATTCTTTGAGTGAATGGTCTCCTCAGCTTGATTAGGTAGATCAATTGGAGTGTAATCTTTTTTTCTTTTTTTGTGTTTGTAACTCAATAAGAAGTTTTTGATTGTTGCATTATTACTGCTCGAGTCGAGTGTACTGTATCCAATAAATCCATTCAGTACAAAGTAATATTGTAATTTCTTTCACGTGCACAAAACTATTTGAGTATGTTGTTATTATTAACCCCAAAAGAAAGGAGTCGCACTAAATTGACGATGAAGAAACCTGACACGTGTACGGTGCACATTACTTCTCAGGTCCCTTTCTCCCAGAAATATCTCCTTCCTCCTCTACTACTAAACGAAACCCACTGAGAAAGGAGGTGATTTTTCACGGATAGTACAGTCTCAGCATCCAACAAAACAACGACACGTGGATATCAATGTCACGTGGCGTAGTCAGTCACAGATCACTTGTTTATAGCTTGATCACTCTCACTGATAAGATTTTGCCTCGTGAAGTGAAACTGAAAAAAAAACAAAAGCTCAGAGCTCTCTCAAGTGTTCTCTACTCCACCACTAAGCTCAGAGATCGATGGATACGATGCGAATCTCCGGTGTACCGGCCGGAGCTGAGATTTTGGTACAATGTAATTCCTTATCTAGCCTCGTTGCTCGTCGTTGTGCTGACAACGGAAGATGGAAGACGAGGATGTTTCCGGCGAGAAGCAGAAACTGGCGACCGTCGTTAAAGAGAAGGTTTCCGTTAGTGGTTAAATCTATCTCTAGCGAGCCTAAGGAGAAGGTGGCTGATGCAGTTATCGATTCCGAACAAGGTCGTTTTCTCTCCTCCGAATTACTTGTTTCTAGTTTAAGAATTTAGGGTATGGAATTTGGATTTTGTAGTGAAAATGTTGGGGTTGGTGAAGTTTACTGATTCGTCGTATTCCATGTTCGCGTTTGATTGAATTTTTTTCAGAAGTGATGAATCCGTTTGCTCCAGATGCTGCTTCCGTAGCTTCGAGTATCAAGTACCACGCAGAGTTCACGCCGTTGTTTTCTCCGGAGAGGTTTGAGTTACCTAAGGCGTTCTTTGCGACTGCGCAGAGTGTTAGAGACGCTCTGATCATGAATTGGAATGCTACTTATGAGTATTACAATAGGGTGAATGTGAAACAGGCTTATTATCTATCAATGGAGTTTTTGCAGGTTTCTGCTTTTGACTTATTCTTTCTTGTGTGTTTGAGACTCTTATTAGTGATCTTGTGTTTGGTTATATTACCTGACTATTTCTCACATTGTAGGGTAGAGCCTTGTCGAATGCAGTGGGTAACCTTGGGCTTAATAGCGCTTATGGTGACGCTTTGAAGAGGCTTGGTTTTGATTTGGAAAGTGTAGCTAGTCAGGTGAGTTGTTGATTATTGTAGATTGATCTTCTCAAGGATCGATGATTTACTACAAAAGTCTAAGAGCTTTATGTTTTTGTGGATTTGTTGCTTGGTTTCACATAGCCTTTATCTTCTTTATTTGTGCTGAGATGCTTAATCTTTGACTTCCAAATGGTAGGAGCCAGATCCTGCACTTGGTAATGGTGGACTTGGGAGACTTGCGTCGTGCTTTTTGGATTCCATGGCAACTTTGAATTATCCGGCTTGGGGTTATGGGCTTAGATACAAGTATGGCTTGTTCAAGCAGAGAATCACAAAAGATGGACAGGAGGAAGCTGCAGAAGATTGGCTTGAGGTCTCCTTCTCTAACTCTTTTCCTAATTTGTACTCCCTGGAAACAATGCTGAGAAGTGGAAATATTTATTGACTTACCTGTTTCTTTCAGCTGAGCAATCCTTGGGAAGTAGTCAGAAACGATGTCTCATATCCTATTAAGTTCTATGGAAAGGTGGTTTTTGGATCAGATGGTAAGAAACGGTGGATTGGTGGAGAAGACATAGTTGCTGTTGCTTATGATGTTCCTATACCTGGTTATAAAACTAACACTACTATCAATCTGCGACTTTGGTCAACAAAAGCTCCTTCAGAAGATTTTGATTTATCATCATACAACTCTGGAAAGCATACTGAAGCAGCAGAAGCTCTATTCAATGCTGAAAAGGTCTGTATTTAAGCAGCACCAACATCATTGCGTAGAAGTAATAAAAAAACTGTCGGTAGATGCATTAAGTTTCATTTAAAGTTGCTTTCACATTTGTGTTTTCATACCTAGCACTTTTCACTTCTAATAAATTTGACCATGATCTGTTTACAAAAGCCTTTCTGGTTACTCGGTTAGTGCATATATATTACAAATTGAGGGAGAACTAGCATCAATATGTTATTAGATGGAGATTCAGTCTCGCATCACTTGCACTTGTTTATATAACAACGAGCTTTTTGATGTGTACTTGCTGAAAATAATTGTTTTTTTCCTGTGTTTCCTAATGAAATTAGATTTGTTACGTGCTTTACCCTGGAGATGAGTCACTTGAAGGAAAAACTCTTCGTCTGAAGCAACAATACACGCTGTGCTCAGCCTCGCTCCAAGATATCGTAACACGTTTTGAGACAAGATCTGGAGGAAATGTCAACTGGGAAGAATTCCCAGAGAAGGTTGCAGTGCAGATGAATGACACTCACCCTACCCTATGCATTCCTGAGCTAATGAGGATTCTAATGGATTTGAAAGGACTAAGCTGGGAAGACGCTTGGAAAATCACACAAAGGTACTTCTTAAAAAGTCTTTTAGTCTATTGTGCTTATTTGTTCTTTCTCGTCCCATAATAAAGATAATTACATGTTTAAAAACTGCTACGTGTTTTTGAAAAGTTAATAATGTTTCTAGGACTGTGGCATACACAAACCATACAGTCTTGCCTGAGGCACTGGAGAAGTGGAGCTTAGAACTTATGGAGAAATTGCTTCCTCGTCATGTAGAGATTATAGAAAAGATTGATGAGGAGGTCATCCCTGAACACATCAAATGTCTCTTCTATTTTTTCTCTCATATGTGATCTAATTTGCAGTTTCATGTACAGCTAGTTCGCACAATTGTCTCTGAATATGGCACTGCGGATCCGGACTTACTCGAAGAGAAACTGAAAGCAATGAGGATCTTAGAAAACGTCGAGTTGCCTTCTGCCTTTGCGGATGTGATTGTGAAGCCGGAGATCTTACCAGTTACCGCAAAAGACACCATAGACGAGCTCGAAGATGCTCAAACTAGCGTGGAAAAGGAACAAGAAGAGGATAAAACTGCTGTGGTGGAAGAGGAAGTTATCCCAGAACCGAAAGTAAAACCACCAGGGATGGTCCGTATGGCCAACCTTGCTGTCGTAGGTGGTCATGCTGTAAACGGAGTTGCAGAGATACACAGTGAAATAGTGAAGCAGGATGTTTTTAATGATTTCGTTCAGGTAAAAATTCTAATTAGTGAACCGTTGAAATGCTATAAAATAGTGAACCTGGAAGAACGTAGCTCTCATCTTTGAATATTCTATCATTTTGGCAGTTGTGGCCAGAAAAATTTCAGAATAAAACCAATGGAGTAACACCAAGGCGATGGATTCGTTTTTGCAACCCTTATCTAAGTGATATCATAACTAAATGGATAGGCACAGAAGACTGGGTCTTACATACCGAAAAGCTTGCAGAGCTAAGAAAGGTATGTATGTGCTTTATCAGATTCAATGTTGTTTCACGTGCTGTTATCTCTATAGTAAGACAATACGTATCATTGTTTGGTATTCTCCAGTTTGCAGATAATGAAGATCTCCAATCTGAGTGGAGAGCAGCAAAGAAGAAAAACAAGTTGAAGGTTGTATCACTTATCAAAGAAAGAACCGGATATACTGTCAGCCCGGATGCAATGTTCGACATTCAGGTTAGTTCCGAAGGATCTTTTTTTTACTGATAGATTGATGAGTTGTTTGTTTGGATGCTGCTTTTCGGTGTGAACAGTCTTTTCGACATCCAAATAAATTTGTAAATCGAAAATATGAGAAGCTTTCTTATGATCTCATCATATAGTAAATTCTTTGTTTTTTGCATTATAAACTATTTGCAGATCAAACGTATTCACGAGTACAAGCGACAACTGCTTAATATCTTGGGAATTGTTTATCGCTACAAAAAGATGAAGGAAATGAGTGCTAGTGAGAGGGAGAAGGCATTTGTTCCAAGAGTTTGCATATTTGGGGGAAAAGCATTTGCCACATATGTACAAGCTAAAAGGATTGTGAAATTCATCACAGATGTTGCATCTACAATTAACCATGATCCAGAAATAGGTGACCTGCTTAAGGTACGTGACTTTTCTTACCTACTTGTATTAATCATATTCTCAAGCGTAGAGCAGACAACCAAGATAATCCTCCATGAAGTCTGGTTTAAGCGTCTTGCGGAAGATGGTACCTATATTAGAACCACTAATCAGAAGTGTTAACTACCTTGTAGGTTATCTTTGTTCCTGATTACAATGTCAGTGTTGCTGAATTGCTTATTCCAGCAAGTGAGCTTTCTCAGCACATCAGGTAACAACTGCTTTGGCTTAGTCACCTTTTATAGGATTTGGTCACAACTCCATTAGGCTGAAACACTGAAATTGAGTTAGGTAAACCAGGAGCTTGGGCTAGTATCTCTGTTTTTCATGAGAACTGTAGGAACAAATCCTGGCACAAAGAACAATGTGTTTCAGTGAAATTTAGAAAAAGTTATAATCAATGGTACTGTGCTATTTTTCTCTCTGCAGTACCGCTGGGATGGAAGCTAGTGGGACAAGCAACATGAAATTTTCGATGAACGGTTGCATTTTGATTGGAACTTTAGATGGGGCAAACGTCGAGATTAGAGAAGAAGTTGGAGAAGAAAATTTCTTCCTCTTTGGTGCCAAAGCTGATGAGATTGTGAATCTCAGGAAGGAGAGAGCAGAGGGAAAGGTATACGATTTGAAGTGTTAACCTTGTCACGCTTCTGTTTTAGCATCAAACAGAACTTGATTTTGATCTGCTTTCTCTTCGCATTTCAGTTTGTTCCGGATCCTACTTTTGAAGAAGTCAAGAAGTTCGTTAGAAGCGGTGTGTTTGGCTCAAACACCTACGACGAACTAATTGGCTCTCTGGAAGGAAATGAAGGCTTTGGACGAGCGGATTACTTCCTCGTTGGCAAAGACTTTCCTAGTTACATTGAGTGCCAAGAAAAAGTCGATGAGGCATACCGAGACCAGAAAGTAAGCAGTAATGCATTTTCATTGATCATCAAGCATTATGTTGACTCAGTACAAAACTTCCTCAACGATCTAGACCTTAAAAATTGCTATTTATGATTACAGAGATGGACGAGAATGTCAATCCTGAACACAGCAGGTTCATTCAAGTTTAGCAGTGACCGGACAATCCACGAATACGCGAAAGACATATGGAACATCAAGCAAGTTGAACTTCCATGAGGCTTGAGACCACCACCAGTCTACGTTAATAAACTGTTTTGTACCTTCCCAAGTTTGTAAGTGTATCAAAGTAATAAGGAGATAATCATGTAATGATGCAATACAATTGAATGTAAGAAATAAGATTCAAGAGTCTGTATTTACAGGGGCCTTCGCTGCCTTAGCGGCATGCTTCTGACCGGCTAAATGATTGTTGTAAACCTTCTCGCTATTACAAACCACGTTGCATATTCTACACAATCTAACTGACTCATTTGAAACCCCACATTCAACGACTCTCCGTCTCTTTGTCTCTAGATCTTCTAGTGTTGATTCGGCACCTTTCTTCCTAGCCTTGCTCTTACACGGATTCTCTTGTGGTCCTATCAAAGGGGCTGCAATGGTTGGTCCAGACAAAGAAGAAGCCGTGTTAGATGACGCTAAGCATGTTTTTAACTTCTCCAAGTTCTTAAGGTGTTTCTTCCCCAATATGTGTTGCTCGAACACACTCGGACCGTTACAGTGAACTTTACAAACTTCACAGTAAGCAGATTGAACAACTTTTCCCTTCTTTGACGGTTTCTTCACTCCGGGAAGTTGAGCTTGAACTACGTAGCCGGTCCAAGAGATATCTGGCGGGTATATGCTATGAGGTTGCCCTGTGGGATCCTGATTCATCCTCAAATTCAAAAGTACAAGAAAATATCAAATATCAAATTCAGCACACCAGGAAGGTAGTAAATATAGTGCATAAACAAACAAAATTTATTTCTTCAGATCCTAGAATTTGTTGTTCTGTGACCCTAATTTACACGATTTTTCCCTTTCTAGAACAAGTTTGAAGCATAACCAGATCCTTTGCACATCCCCAAGAGGAGCAAATAGATCAATCTCAAGAGATCAATCACAAAGCAACATTGTCAAACTGAAATTCACTAATGGTACAAGTAATAACACACACACATACATCATCTTAGACTTTATACACAGATCACAATGAATCAGTAAGCCATACATAAAAGACATCATCTTCACATTGAGATTTGCACAAACAACAATCACAAGATAATCAAACCTTTTGATGTCTGAGGAAAACAGAGTAACATGGTTGAAACTGAAATTCACCTAATGCATCAAGAACTTGTTGCAAAGGACCTAACTTTTTTNTTTTTTTTTTTTTTTTTTTTTTTTGAATGACAAGGACCTAACTAACTTTATCATCCACAGATCCTAACGAATCACTAAAGACATCATCAGCTTGACCCCAAGTTAAAGGAGAAAAAATGTCATAACTTTGCCCTCATCAAAACAACTTACAGGTCCTGTTATCGCAAGGGGATCGGTGCCATACATATGAACAGCCTCTCGCCAAGTCCAGTTCTGAGTATTCGAATCCAATGTGTAACACGGCGTCGTATCTACAGTCACATCCGACGTGGTAGTGGCAATCGTAGCCGCCGTAGGATCAACAACTCCAGGCGGTGGTGGAATTGCAAAAGCTAAGGATTCACCATGGGTTTGCTGATTAGGGTCTGGATTTGCGTAGTAACCATAATAGGAATCGTAATACGCATCAACCGCCGTCAACTGATTCATTTCCGGTGCCGGCGGTTGTTGCCACTGGCTGTTGTAACCCATAAAAAAATTGAATGAAAATTTTGATTTTTTTTTGCTCCACCAAGATTAAAGTTTTCATCTTTTCTTCCTTTTCTTCCTTCATTTCCAAATTCCAAGTGGTCCAGAAAAGGGATTTTTGTTCTTTCGTACAATTCTACCGAAACCGGACAAAAGACCAGACAGACCGGACCGGTTAGATCGAAAAATCTGTCCTTTTGGTTTAATTGGACCAGTAAAATAATATCAATTTCACTTGGATCAATTAAGTTGGATTGATTCTGTGTGTCAGACATGAAGGTGGAACACACCTCATACAATCTACAAGAAGAAGTAGTTGAATCAAAGAATTGAGACTGAGCTCGAGGATAGTTTCAGACTAACAAAAACCCGGTTTTTACTTCTGTTTCATGTCTTGAACACTATAATAAAGTGGAAAAAATACAGGGAAAAAAAATGTCACAACTATACACATCTACAAATCAAATCAAATCAAATCATTCTAAAGTTTCAATCTTGTATTACTTCTACTAACACATCCCTTATTGCTCAACTAATCTGAAGATTCTGTATAGATGAACACACATCTATCCTTTCTCTGTAGTAATTTGGTATAATGTGAAACCTCAAAAGTTTTGGTAAAAATTGGAAACATCAAAACACTGACATTTATATGCCCTGAGAGTTGAAGTTTGAGGGTTGTGAAGCAAACTTGCTAGCTTCTGAGCTAGTAATACCACAGGTTGAACTATCATCATCTTCAGGGTACTCCTTTTCACTCATTAACAGCCCTTTAATCGATCAGTGGAGTGTTTGGTGACCACCTAGAGCTTGAGAGCATACAAAACTCTTGCCACATATTTTGAATCTATAACTGGAGTGAGGTTTACTTCTCAGAGGAGAATGTAATGCACTGAACCTGGTTTTACTGCAACTAGTAGACTTGTCAAAACCCGAGTGATAGAGCAGTTCACTGAAGTCTTGTTTCGACTCAACACAGTGTAAGATCTTCTCCTGAGAGACTCCAAAGCTGGATGGATGTGAAACAATCTTCCTAGCTTCTGGGGGAGAAGGTAATGCACTAGACCTGGTCATACTGCAAGTACTAGACTTGTCGAAACCCGAGGGAGCAAGCAGTTCGTGGAACTCTAGTTGCGGCTCAACACATTGTAAGTTCTTCTCCTCCTGAAAGACTTCAAAGCTTGATGGTTGTGTAACAATCTTCTTAGCTTCTGATGAGTCAGACAACGAATTATCATCTTCAGTATACTCCCTTTTATGAGCTAATTTCCCTTCAATCGATCTGTGAAGTCTTTGGTGACCACCTAGAGCCTGATAACACCCAAAACTCTTGTCACATGTACCACATTTATAGCCGGAGTGAGTCTTTTTCTGCAATTTACTTCTCAAAGGACAGGGTTTCATCTCCAAATCCATAAAATCATCACCACCACCCAGAGGCAAAATTCTGATAGAAGCAAAGTCATAAACTCGTTGAGACAACATAACCAAGCTCAGTGCAGCTTCTCTTACCTCCTGTTTCTCAATCTCAGTCATAGGAAAAGTAGATCCTATCCCAAATAGATCAAAGGCTTCTGTTTCTTTAGCAGAAAAAGACGAAACAGAGCAAACCCTAGACTTCTTAAAACCCCAAATCTTTCCCAAACCATTATCATCCTCGATTCTATTGATTTTACTAGAATGCATCCTCTGGTGACCATACACACCTTTTAGGGTTTCAAACTTTTTCCCGCAGATTCTGCAAAGATGAAGATTCTGAGACATTTGGGCTTTGAGATTTCGCCGACAAGATGAAAACTTCTCTGCTTGTAAACCTGAAATTGAAAGAAAGGTCTTAGCTTTTCCGTTCAATTTTCCCGGGAAAATAAGGAAGACGATGGGAAAAGAAAACATCATAAAGGAGAAAGACGAAGATCATGAAGACAACACATAAGTTTCTAAAACAGAGGCTTGGTTCTGTTTCGTTATATAATCAGAGAAATTGAAGAACAAAGAGTAAAAAGGCGAAAGCTTTCTCCAGTTTATTTTCTCGGGAAAATGAGGAAAGGAAACAAAAGAAAATTTCAAAGCACGAAAGGCGAGAGAGCTTGATTAGCTTACCGGAACAAAAATCCTCGCTTGATTTTAGAACTCAGGACGAGAAAGAACACATTTTGACGTAATCCGCTGAGCTTAAAACCTCAATGAACACAATTTTGACTTGTCGCAGAGCTTGTAGTATCGCTTTCGATCAGAGCTATACA
The DNA here is from genome assembly GCF_000633955.1 of Camelina sativa. Lineage (NCBI taxonomy): Eukaryota > Viridiplantae > Streptophyta > Magnoliopsida > Brassicales > Brassicaceae > Camelina > Camelina sativa. The sequence goes on from NC_025693.1 coordinate 9,036,988, forward strand.
CAGACTCCAGAAAAACAAAATTACTTGTTGTGGAAGCTAATGAGTCTCTCTGTATGCAAAAGGAAAAAAAAGCTAGGGGATAGTTATCTCCTACACTCACGCGTACCATAAACTTAGTGCTCTCTCTCTCTCTAATCGCTATACAAACCAAACCACTGAATTGTAATAACCGGTAAAGTAATCAATTTTGTCTTCGGATCATATCTGAAACATGAATTTACCATAGAAATGGTATTTGAACCAGAGTTGTTTTCTCTTCTATTTTCTATAAAGGTGAAATATTCTAACTATACATTTTGCAACATGTGATTTTTAGGAAGATATGAAACTTTAAATCTCCAAAAATGAATTGTTCAATTACTAAAGTTATCGAAACCCGAGTGATAGAACAGTTCACTGAAGTCTTGTTTCGATTCAACAAAGTGTAAGATCTTCTCCTGAGAGACTTCAAAGCTTAGTGGTTGTGTAAAAATCTTCTTAGCTTCTGAGTCGGAGCCAAACAGTGAATTACCATCTTCTGATTTCTCGTTTTTACACGCTAGTTGCCCTTTAGTTGAAATGCTGGACTGCGATTTACTTCTCAGGGAAGAAGACTTGTCGAAACCCGGATGAGAAAGCAATACACTAAAGTCTTGTTTCGACTCAACACAATGTAAGATCTTCTCCTGAGAGACTTGTAATGAGTCTGACAGTGGATTATGATCTTTATTGTATACTTCCTTTTACGCGATAATTTCTCTCTATCCGGTCTGTGAACTCTTTGGTGGTTACTTAGAGATATAGAACGCACAAAACTCTCCCCACATATGTTGCAATCATAGCTTGATTTGCTCTTAGTATTTTTCTGTAATTCACTTCTCAGCGTACTGAAACTGGTTTGACTGCAACTACTAGAGTAAGAAAGCAGTTCACTAAAGTCTTGTTTCAACTCAACACAATGTAAGACCTTCTCATGAGAGACTTCAAAGCTTGATGGTTTTGAAACAGTCTTTTTAGCTTCTGATGAGTAAGACAGTGACTTATTATCACCTACAGTGTACTTCTTTTTACGCTCTAATAGGCTGTGATGTCCTTTGTGGCCACCTAGAACTTTCAAACACTCAGAACTCTTGTCACATACTTTGCATCTATAGCTGGAGCTACTCTCAGGTCTTTTCTGAAACTTACAATCCAAAGGAAGCAGTTCCCTGAAGTCTTTTCTTGACTCAACACAATCTAAAATCTTCTCCTCCTGAAACACTTCAAACTTTGATGGTATTGAAACAATCTTCTTATCTTCTGATGAGCCAAAAAACAGTGAACTATCAGCTTTAGCGTTCTCCTTTTTACACTCTAGTTTCCCTTTGATCGATCTGTGAAGTCTTTTGTGACCACCAAGAGCTTGATAACACCCAAAACTCTTGCCACATACATTACATTTATGACTTGAGTTACTCTGCAATTCACTTCTCAGAACAACAACAACAACATCATCACTCCAAGTAGTAGACTTTTCGAAACCATTTCCCTGAAGTCTTCTAGTACCGACTCAACACAACCTAAGCTCTTCTCTTGAATAGGTATGAGCTTATCAAAATCCATGGAATCATCATCACCAGGAGGCAAATCAAAGTCAGAAACTCGTTCAGATAACATAACCAAGCTCATTGCAGCTTCTTCCATCTCATGTTCCTTTAGTAGTGACATACTGAAACCAAACAAAGACAACCCAAATCCTTAGCAAATAAAGTTCATCATCGAATACGCTTAGACCCACAAGATCAAAACCCAGAAATCTTCAGTCGAAAGTCTGAAATTGTAAGCTTTTGATCAGCTTACCTGAGAAAAACCCTAACTTGATTTTAGCTATCACGACTTGAATCGCCCGAGCTCTTCTTGCTCAGCTTTTTTACTCCTAAGTCCTAGAGAAAGAGAGAGGCTGATGAAAAAATAACTTGTTGCGGAAGCTAAAGAAGACTAGTACTGTTGTATTTGGGAAGGGAATGTTATCACCTACACTCGCGTCTACAATTAACTTCGTGCTCCCTATTTGCTACTTCTTTTGGTATCCTCTAGACCCATGAACCAAGGAATCGCTATTTTTTCATAAACCGGTTTGTGATTTATAATAATTGGTCCAAATGTGTTAAATATTCTCGGATGAGATCAAAAGAACAATACACACTACTGATTTATCAACAACAGATCACTTTTCTCTTGTTTTTGCACACATGAGAGCAAACACCAAAGTCCAAAATAATTTAAAAGAGAAACTGAAGAATCCAAATTTGAAGTCATCATCTTTTTTTTTTTCTTCTTCTTCTTCTGGACTTGGTAGTCTCTTTAGTTAATATCCACTTGAGGAACAATACCACCAGCTTGAATGATTTGTTTCTCAAGCTGCAACAACAACAACAATGGTTTAAAAGGTCATCATCAAGTTGATTTATAAAAGCAGCCCAAAAAAAAAGAAATGGATTCTCTCTATTCACACTCACATTGAACAAATCTTGAAGCTTTGTCTTTAACGTCTTGTACTCGATATCCACTTGCTGCAAACATCTCACACACCTGTAACAATATATTTATTACTCCACAAAATCTCAACCAATAGGTCCCAAAAAAAGAAAAAACGATAACAATATCTTGAACAAGCTCACCCTTGGAAGTTCTGAGCTTCACAAAAGTCCTTGAAGCTAACACACAACGCTTTGACCCTCTTGGCACCAACACTGCATAGAAACAAGACACAGCTTCTTCAATCTATCAAAGCAAACACAACTTCAGCTACGAAAGATGTCACGAGGACAAAAGCAAGAACATACCTTGAGCTACTACCCTTCAATTGATGCACACTCGCGCCTACCGTATTAAAATCTACAGCTCCCGTGGTCTGGTCCCTGAAAGATATACACAAGCAATAACGAATCTAGCCAAACTTGTAATGGAAGAAGACTGAATTGACATTGAGAGTGAGAAATGAGAGACTTACAAAGCTCTAGCCATGTTACTGATAAGTTTCACACAATCTTCAAAGAAAAGAGAGAGCACCTCAGCCACAAAATCAGGGCTTCCATCATCTTGAAGCTTTTTCAACTCAGTAAACTGATCATCCAAAAAATCCTTCACAAAAAAAGAAAAACAAACAAGCAATGATCTAAACCAAAACACATCACCCATGAATCAAAAAGTTCTAACCTTTACACAGCTCAAATCCCTAAAAAAAAAAGATGATAACTTGTAAGAAACACAAAATTTACAGAAACAACCTTAAAGATTCAATCTTTCTTCAGTTTAATCACGAATCTATGCAATATAGGAGTAAATCTAGTGTCTATGATCTATATTAGCGTAGCTATAACCAAAAGACATGCGTTGGAATGATTTAGGTTCGAAGATTTGTAGAAGATTGAAACCTGTTGGTAGAGAGAAATGGTGTAGTCACGGAATTGCCTCTGCAACTGAGAAATGAGAGCGTCCATGAGAGAAGAGTGAAGCGGAGACTAGGAGAGGAGATTTTTGACTTGGATTTCTGGAAATAGCCAAAATCCCAAGAAGAAAGAAACACTCGTGTGACTCGTGTCTTGTCTTTCTCACGAATTATATAACGCTTCTGCCATCAAAGACTTTTTTTTTTTTTTTTTACTTTAAATATAGGAAAATTAATTAAAAGAGAAAACACATTAAAATTTGGACATCTGTATCTATAAGAAAATAAATAAAGGTTTTTGCAAAAATTTCGATTCTTTAAAAAAAATCATACATGAATATTGCAACCTTTTATTTCGGTATTTTAATCACACATGAATGAAAGTAACATTTATACACTAGCAAACAACTTTATATTAAAGAAAAAATATCTCAAAGAAAGAAATAAATCAATTACTAATAACTAGCTTTTGAAGAAAATAATATGCACAAATTGATGACATAGAAAGAAACAAATAGTCTATTTATTCAAACTTCCTAGTACCAAAAAGAAAAAAAAAGTCTATTTATTCAAACTTGGATTTAAACACTTTATGTATCCCATGGTTAATTGATTTGTATAGAAAACTTGTAATTGATAAGAGTCCAAAGTATTTTGGGACTAAAACGTGATATCAAAAAGGTCTCTTACCACTACATTTGTAATTGGAAGCCTTAATTTTGGACCATGACTTGCATTCATTGGTAACAAAAATGGTTGTCAGAAAGACAATGTTGAGGTTGAGGACCATTGTTTGGAGGACGAAAACGAAATCCAAAACATGAAAGCATCCAAATCTTCGAAGCTTTAAACGTAGAATCGTTAGGTGTGACATTGAGAATCTCCAACCTGGAAACTTGTTTTAGATGCGTTTGGTTCCTAAACCGAGAGTAATGACAGATCATGTTGATTCTCATGAACAATTTGTGCAAAGATTCTTCTGAGTCTTAAACTTTTTCCAGACAAAACTCCTCATTCAAGTCTCAACACTTCCAACGGTTAACTACTACAAACACATTTACTCCAATAAGAACAAATATTTATTTTAGTTTTCTAAGTAAACAACAAAATTGAAACGACATTGTCAAATACAAGTCCTCTCCGACCAAAAAATTATACCAAAGGAAAAGAAACACACCAGAAGAATGGTGTTAATAAGAGAGCTTACTTAGGTAAAAAGAAAATGTAACAAGTCTTAAAGACTCAACAATTATCACAAACAAAAAGCACAAATGATGAAATATAATAAGGTAAAAAGAATCAGCAATGGACTTTCCCTTTCCTCTTACTTAGGCAACGGCAGGCATGTCCTTGAGCCATGCGTCTAAGGGCTTACCGATGGAGTAAACAATGAAACCAATCTCCCTTAGCTTTTGTAGATTCATAATGTTCCTTCCATCGAACACGAAAGCCGGTTTCTGCATGTTGTCAAAGATCTTCTGGAAGTCCAAGTTCTTGAACTCATCCCACTCGGTCATGATGCAGATACCGTGAGCGTCTTTGGTTGCCTCGTATGCGTCCCAAGTAACGCTCACTTGTTTCACTGTGGTTGGGCTCATTGGCTGCAAATGAAGAGGATGGTCCCAGTCAAACTTGTTCATGGATAAATCCCTCTGGATCTGCTCCTCAGTCACCTGCGGGTCGTAGATGCTTAACCTTGCTTTGTCTTCTAAAAGACCCTTGCACACATCAATGGCTGGAGTCTCCCTCGTGTCACCAGTATCTTTCTTGAACGCAAAACCAAGAACCGCAATCTTCTTGTTCGATACAGAGTTGAACATGGAGGAAACAACACGGTTCACGAACCGGCTCTTCTGATAGTCATTGATCTTGATGACTTGCTTCCAGTACTCCGCCACTTCAGGGAGTCCATTGCACTCACAGATGTAAACAAGATTCAGAATATCCTTCTGGAAACACGAACCCCCGAATCCAACACTCGAGTTCAAGAACTTGGGACCGATCCTCGAGTCAGTACCAACCGCGTAAGACACTTGCGTGACATCAGCACCAGTGGCTTCACATAGAGCAGACATGGCATTGACAGATGAAATCCGTTGAGCCAAGAAAGCGTTTGCCGCAAGCTTAGAAAGCTCAGCAGACCAAAGATTGGTGGTTATGATCTGGCCTTCAGGAACCCAATGTGCATACACATCCTTGAGCGTCTGAACCGCTTTAAACCCTTCTGGAGTTTCCCGTCCTCCGATGAGAACACGGTCAGGGTTAAAAAGATCCTTAATCGCAGTTCCTTCAGCCAAAAACTCCGGGTTCGACAGAATCTGAAACTTGATCCCTTTGCTGTTATGTGTCAAAATTTTCTCAATAGCCTCAGCTGTTTTGACCGGGACAGTAGACTTCTCAACCACAATCTTATCAGAAACCGAAACATCAGCGATCATACGCGCAGCGCTCTCCCAGTAGGTAAGATCAGCGGCTTTACCAGCGCCAAGACCTCTTGTTTTAGTCGGTGTGTTAACAGAAACAAACACAATATCAGCTTCCCTGACATGTTTCTCAACATCAGTGCTGAAGAAGAGGTTCTTGCCACGGCATTGCTTCACAACATCGTCGAGACCAGGCTCGTAAATCGGAAGCTGGTCACTGTTCCAAGCGTTGATACGCGGCACGGAGATATCCACAACAGCTACTTCAATGTCTGGACATTTCAGTGCAATCACTGCCATTGTCGGTCCACCAACATACCCAGCTCCAATACAACAAATCTTCACCATTTTTCTGCTGCTTATAAATCAAGTTTCACAAAGTCAATAACTTTATAATCAAAACCAAAACAGAGGATCAGCTAAAAAAGGTGGATCCTTTTTCTCAAAATCTTTTTAGGCAAATATTAATTCCCACAAACTTTTGTTCCAATTTCAGAATTGAAAAGGAACGAAAGAGACACCGGACCAACATTTTCAAAAGTTCGATCTTTTACAAACAAAAACAAAAACACAAGAGTCAGATTCTAAAACAGAGTCAGATCTTAAAACAGAGTCAGATCTTAAATGAAAACATAACTAACTTAACAATGAAATCGAATACTTAGTATATGAAAGCAACACATCATTAACGATCTAATCATGACGGATCTATTGGTTTTGAATCAGAATTACGAACTTAGGAAAAAGCCGATCTGAGATTGACGATTCACAAAGCGGGGATCAGGAGATAATATTATATAATGAAACGGAATAAGCGAAAAGAAAAAATATTAAGAGAAACGAAATTTGCATTAGAGTGATGTTATGTTTGATTATTATCATTACCTCTCTGGAGATTTTTTACACAGCTGACGAAATTTTTTTCCCCTTCAGACACAAATTAGCGAGTGGAAATGAGATTTTGTGAGGATGTATATATTGGAAGCAAGACGAAGAAGCAAATGTTACGTTTTATAAGAATTTTTTGGATTTCCGATTTTGCCCCTGACCGACCAGAGAGAGAGACTTAAAGAAAACGAACCTGTAGGTTCGGTGCACAGTGTTGTTGATACTTGATTGCAGTTTACAGTTTTACACCTGGCATTATTATATTCTCTTTTTTTTTTTTTTCCAAAGAAACGAGTAAATACGGTGTAAATGACGATAATAACCCTTGAGTTTAAGTGCCGTACGCGGTTGTTGTACTGTTCTGTTCATCGTTAGATTTTGTCTGTCATGCACGAGTCTACGAGTGGAAAAATAATTATTTGACCCAAAGTCCTAGTGCTGGCCAGAAAATTAAACCAACTTGAATGTACAAAATCGAAAGCAAGTTAAACTGAAAAAAACCCAAATCGAGTAGAAAACTGATGTAAAAATCGAATGGAGATTAAACTTAAAAACTGAAACGTAATCGTACCAAACCGAATGGATATTTTGAAATAGCCTAATCCTAATACATTTATATTAGTAAAAGTACTAGTTATTAACTTATTTTAGACCGAATGACTAAAAAATACCAAAAAAAAAAATATATATATATATATCTAAATTACCCGAAAAGAAAAACCGAAAATCAAGACTGAACCGAAAATATACAAAAATACATTACACGAGATATCCAAAACAAAATCTGAAACTTTCATGTTAGAATTGAGAGCAAAAATACCATAAAATAGTTTGGTTTGAGATTGGTTTCTCGTTCATGATCCACAAACACGAACATAAACCAAGACAAATCGAACCGAACTTAAAAAAATATTGAATGGATACTATTATACTGAACTTGAGTCAAAAAAATAAATAAAAAAACAGAATCGTATCGAACCAAGACATTTCCGAATATTTGTATGCTCAAGACTACATATTACCTCCAAACAAAATCACGAATTTTGAAACTAAGTGTGGTATAATTATTTGAGTTTTCAATAATAGAATATTTGGAATGTTTTTTTTTTTTTTAAAAAGGTTTTCACTTATAAACATATAATGCCCAGTGGGCTATTTTCGGAGTAGGCCCATACATATATTCTAAAGGGTCCAACTCATTTACATCAAACTGGACTAAACCGTTAGAAAAACAAAACCGGCCGGGTTACAGCTACCGGATTAAACCGGCTACACACGAAACCCTAATCTACAAAACAAAGAACTCGTTTTGTAGCCGCCGTCCATAATTGCAGATGCTCGACCGGAACAGGACCTCCGGCGAACCTGGACGACGGTAGCCGAACGAAGATGGTGATCCAAGATCCGTTTGCCATCTCGCCACCGTAGAACCGTTTTGAGAAGGAGGAAGAGATCCGATCTGATATTCGTCGTGGAGGATTCCATGCTCAGTCGTGAGAGAGAGAAAGGCAGCGGGGAGTAGATANGGGAGTAGATAAGAGGACCATCGACGGTGGCTTAGCTTCACCAGATCGGAGATTACCCCCCCGATCATAACCGATCCGGTGAAACCTCCAAGATCTCCGATCTCCAGATCTATCTTCCCTCTTCTCTCGTTCTTCGCCGTGGATCTCCAAACCTTCGCCGTTGATAAGCAATGTCTGAATATTTGGAATGTTCAGACTAATAAAATTACATACTTATGAAAATTCCTGATCAGAATCTAAATAATATGATTATGAAGTTTGGATCCACGACCACTTTATATATGTTATATATTTTTATATATGGTTACAAATATAAACAAACATATATATATTTTATACAATATTATAAACAAATTCTCCTCCGCAAACAGAGTATAAAATGATTTAAGGAGATTTATTGATGTGTTTTTTTCTTATTTATTATAACTTTGTAGGTGATAACAAAAGACTATGATTTTTCCGATACATTAACAAAATAAGTGAGTTATAATAGAAAAAAGGATGACTATCCACACATCTGTTGGGAGGATTGTGTTTATGCATATTTTTGTATCATATTGTAGGAAAAGATATCCTCATCTCATATATTATGAATGAATATCTGCATATAATTCATATAGTATTATTTATTTCTTATAAATAATATGAATTCTTATTTGTATAATTGTATTTGTAACTTAATATAAATATATGTATAAATTTTATTATATTTGTGTCTTATGATTATTTATTATTATTTTTGCACAAAAAAATATCGAAACCAAAATCAAATTAACTATTAGCCTCTGTGATGTGATCGCAGGACGCGACCTCAGCCAAGAAGACCAAGACACGCCGGACGCGACCGAGACGCCTGACCAAGACGCATCGGACACGACCAGGGCAACCTCTTCAGACGTGGCCAAGGCTCCAACGATCCTTCCCGGAGCCACCACACGTTCCAAGAGCTCAGCAAAGGCGGCCAAACAGCGGCTCAACCTATTTGTCCGAACCTACGTCCGACACCAGCCACCCAACGAAGACTCCGAAGGCTCAGTCCGCTTAGTCTTCACTCTTACCCAAGAGTGAGGACGGTCAAGTCGTTAAGCGAGGAAGTGTACTCTTTTTCCTCACTCCGGGTTTGTCCCAATGGGTTTACCGGAGGAGGTTTTAACGAGGCATGGAGCTAAACGCAAAACGCCTAAAGGCTAAGTTGCTTCACGCGCAAGGCCAAGGCGGTTATCTCTCTTTCCCTCTTATTTTTGGTTTAATTTTGAACTTGAGAATATTCTCTTTTGATCCTATGTTTGTGAACGTTGGAGAGTGTTTGTGGCTAAGCGTGTTAGTCAAAAGGTGGCGATGTGTTCTCTTTGTAAAGGGGACACGTCAAAAGGACGATGTGCGGATCAAGATGAATCCGCGTGTCCTTAAGCTCCTATCTAGACCTAGCTATTTAAACTCTCCTTAAGCCCTTGTTCCTCCTTAGACTTGTATGAAAATAAAACTTTTCCTCAAGAGAGATTCTTGAAACTTGTCTCACTCTTCTCTTTCTTCAATCCGGGATTGAACCTTGAGAAAACCCTAACAAGCCGCGAACCGGGTTCGCCCTTGTTAGCGACCGTATCAAGAGGAGAGCCAAACCTCTTGTGTCGTCAATCGATCCATCCGTATTTCCCCTCACCTCGTTTCCATCTGTCCTCTTCTTAAACTCGAGTCCTCTTTCATCTTTCTCGAGCCCCCTCGAACCACCTCAAATCATTCCCGCTATCGTTTCCTTCGAAGACGTCCACCCGCTCGTTCCGCATCCGTACTGTCCGATTGAACCGTTCGTGGTTTCTCGAAGTATCTCCCGAACGGCTCGTTTGAATTCCTTCAAACTCCGTTTCCCTCGTTTAATTCTCTCCTAGATCCGAAGCCCAGAACCTCGGCCGTGAACAGCTTCACTGACTGAAAGTTGGCCGAGAGCTCAAGCCGCGTCCGTATCGTGATCGTACCGTGACCGTGTCCTCGGGTCACATCAGTTTGGTATCAGAGCTTCAAAGCTCCTACGAGGTTGTTTCTTTCCAGAACTCTCTGTTCCTTTAAAGTTTCAATCTTTGAGTTTAAAGCTTGCATCTTTTAGCTCCATAGGACTCGCTTGTTCTTTTGGGTTTAATTTGGTGCATGCTTAGGATTGTCTTTCGTCCGCTTAGGTTATTAGAATTCGCATTTGTTCTTCGTGTTCATATCTCTGTTCCTTTGTGTTCTTGCGAGCTCACTTTTAGATCCATAAAGCTAGTTTCGCGATTAGTTTTTGTGTTTCCAGTCTTAGGCATAAAGCAATTCTTGTCGCGTAGCACTTTTACTTTTGCTTTTGCTTTATTTGTTTTAGTCATAGGATTGCATGTGTCATAGCTGTCCTCAATCATTGTTAGTGAAACGAATCTTTGTGTGGTCCTCTTGAGCGTGTGAGACTCACGTGTGGTATTCTTTTTGCGAGGTTTAAATTCAAACTTATACCGCGGAGCCACGCCACGTCACCAACAACCAGTCCGTACGATGGCCGAAGAAATTCCACCAGCGCCACCAGAGATTGGTGTCACCCTCGCCGCATTACGAACCGGCCTAGAGCAACTAGCTGATCGCCTCACGAGGATTGAACTTATGAATCCTCCTCGCGAAGATCCGTTACCCGCGAGGCGACCACGACGCGAGCCGGCGAGTGATCAGTCCGATGAGGACTTTGAACCGAGGCCTAGACGACGACACCGCTATGATGATCAAGACGACGAAGGTCCGAGACGTTATGAGCCGAACCACAAGATGGTCCCACCAACGTTCGCAGGCAAGTCAGACCCCGAGGCCTATCTTGAATGGGAAAGTCGCATGGACCACTTATACTCGTGCCATGCCTATCCGGAGCTACGAAAGGTCCAATATGCGGTGGCACAATTCACCGATCACGCCCTTACCTGGTGGGATCGACTGGAAGCTGAACAACGACGCAACCGCGACCGACCTATCACTGTTTGGGAGGTCTTGAAAGCAGAGATGCGAAGGCGCTACGTGCCTCCCTACTACCACCGCGAGCTCCAGAAGAAGTTTCGGCGACTAACGCAAGGCGCACGGAACGTGGAGGAGTATTACGAAGAATTTGAACACTTGCGCAACCGGTTGCAAGTCGATGACTCCGAAGAGTCACTCATGGCTCAGTTCTTGGACGGATTGCAAGAACGCATTGCACGCAAGGTCGAGCGCCAACCCTATCAAACCTTTGAGGAGTTATTGCATCTCTCGGTGCAAATTGAGACTCAAATCAAGAAGAAGAGCGCCTCTGCGCCTCGTGGCCGAACTCAAGGAGCTACCAATTGGACTCCTAACGCGTCGCCATCAAACCGATTGCCGGAAAAACCAAAGGCGACCAGCGCGGACTCAAGGTTCAAACCTAGGGAGCCGGCCACCAATGAGCGCCAAGATCCGCGACGCAACACCACCGACGTCCGGAGCCGCGACATTGTATGTTTCAAGTGTCAAGGGAGAGGCCATTACGCTCGTGATTGTCCGAACGCACGGACGATGATACTGACCGAGGCTGGCGAGATCGAGTCCGACGATGAGGCCACTGAAGAAATGGTGCGAGGAGAAACCGAGCTGGAAGAAGCTGTTGCGGAACCCGAGGTCGGAGAACTGCTCATGATACGCCGCATCCTGAACGCCGGTGTAGCCACGGATGACGTCAACCAACGTGACAACATTTTCCACACGAGATGCACTATAAGTGGTCGCGTTTTTGGCTTGATCATAGATGGAGGTTCTTGCACTAATGTGGCAAGTTCCAGTCTTGTCAAGAAACTTTCTCTTGAAACCACAAACCACCCTCGCCCTTATCGCTTGAGATGGTTAAATGATAAGACCGTGATCCAAGTAAAGGAACAAGTCACGGTCCCATTCAGTATCGGTCCGTATAAGGATCAAGTTCTTTGTGATGTGGTGCCTATGCAAGCTAGCCACCTCTTATTGGGGCGCCCATGGCAGTTTGATAAGCGCACCACACACTGCGGCCATACTAACCAATACTTTTTCGTTCATGACAACAAACGTATTTGCTTGAAACCCTTGAGCCCCACGCAAGTACATGAAATGCAAGACAAGTTGTCTAAAGACTCGAACGATAAAAAGAATTTCCTGATTCAATATGGTGATGTTAGAAAGTCCCTTAAGGACTCAGCCCAAGTGATTTTGATGTTGTTTCGAGATGCATTGCTTTCAGGTCTTGATGGTTCACTAGAAGCCTTACCGGAGGTCATACGCGGCGTCCTCAAGCGATTCGCCGATGTGTTCCCCGAAGAACTCCCCGAAGGCCTACCACCGATCAGAGGTATCGAACATCAGATCGATCTAGTCCCAGGAGCGCAGCTTCCCAACCGGCCAGCCTACCGTGTCAACCCCGAAGAGGCGAAGGAGCTTGAGCGACAAGTCAAAGAGCTCATGGCGCAAGGTTACGTCCGAGAGAGTTTGAGTCCGTGTGCTGTACCAGTGCTACTAGTCCCGAAGAAAGACGGATCATGGAGGATGTGCGTTGACTGTCGAGCCGTCAACAACATCACTATCAAATACCGCCACCCCATTCCACGCCTCGATGACATGCTAGACGAGCTTAGCGGCGCCAGTGTCTTCTCAAAGATCGATCTGAAGAGCGGCTACCATCAAGTTCGGATGAAGGAGGGTGACGAGTGGAAAACGGCCTTCAAGACAAAACAGGGTTTGTACGAATGGCTGGTAATGCCATTCGGTCTTTCTAACGCCCCCTCTACCTTTATGCGTCTTATGAACCATGTTTTGAGATCGTTTATCAATAAATTCGTAGTGGTTTATTTTGATGATATATTGGTATATAGCTCTAGTTTGACTGATCATGTTAAACACCTAGAGGCTGTCTTGTTTACCCTCCGCGAAGAGCAACTCTACGCAAACTTGAAAAAGTGCGTGTTTGCTGCTGATGAATTGGTCTTTTTAGGCTTTGTTGTGAGTTCGCAGGGCCTCAAGGTCGATGGAGAGAAGATACGCGCGATAGAGGAGTGGCCCACGCCAACGAGCATCACTCAAGTCCGGTCGTTCCACGGCCTAGCCAGTTTTTACCGGAGGTTTGTGCGAGATTTCAGTACGATCGCCGCGCCTCTCACCTCCGTGATCAAGAAGAACAGCGAGTTTCGATGGGGAGAGGAACAAGACAAGGCGTTCACCGAGCTCAAGAAACGCCTCACGCAAGCACCCTTGCTTACATTGCCCGACTTCAACAAAACTTTTGAGGTTGAGTGCGATGCGTCGGGAGTTGGAGTCGGAGCTGTCCTGACTCAAGGAGGCAAACCGGTGGCGTACTTTAGTGAGAAGCTTAGTGGAGCTACGCTTAATTACCCTACGTATGACAAGGAGTTATACGCCCTCGTTCGTGCCATGGAGGTTTGGCAACATTATCTATTGGCGAGAGAGTTTGTGATTCACACTGATCACGAAACTCTCAAGCACCTCCGCGGCCAGACCAACCTCAAGAGACGTCATGCGAAATGGTTGGAGTTCATTGAGTCGTTTCCATACGTCATTAAGTACAAGAAGGGCAAGGAGAACGTAGTCGCCGACGCCTTGTCGAGACGGCATGCACTAATCACCACAATGGACGCGCGCGTATTGGGTTTTGAAAGCATCAAAGATGCTTATGCTGGAGATGCTGAGTTTGGAGATTGCTTCCAGAACCATGGGAAAGGAATCTACACCGAGTTCTACATTCACGAGGGTTTCCTGTTCAGAGGTCGAAGGCTGTGTATACCAAATGGTTCTATCCGGGAGTTGCTAGTGCGGGAAGCCCATAGTGGAGGTTTAGCGGGTCATTTTGGCATCACCAAGACCTTGGCCGTGCTCAAGGAGCATTTTTACTGGCCAAAGATGCGAAGTATGGTAGAGAAGCACGTCGGCCGTTGCATAGCTTGTCGCACCTCCAAGTCGACAACTCACCCGCATGGCCTCTACATGCCTTTGCCCGTGTCCACCGCACCATGGATCGATCTCTCCATGGATTTCATCCTCGGCCTACCCCTCTTGGCGCATAAAGATAGTATCATGGTGGTTGTTGATAGGTTCTCGAAGATGGCTCACTTCATTCCATGCAATAAGAACAATGATGCTGTGCAATTGGCGAACTTGTTCTTTAGTCAGGTCGTAAGGCTTCATGGCGTTCCGCGCACCATCATATCCGATCGGGATCCCAAGTTCCTTGGTCACTTCTGGCGAACTATTTGGCGCAAGCTCGGGACGAAGTTACTGTACTCCACCGCGGCTCACCCTCAGACCGACGGCCAAACGGAGGTCGTCAACAGATCAATAGGCGCCTTACTCCGCACAGCTATCGCCAGCAACAAAGGCTCCTGGCTCGAGTGCATTCCGATCATCGAGTTTGCATACAACCAAGCGGTGCATTCAGCTACGAAAAGGTCGCCATTCGAGGTCGCATACGGATTCAAGCCTTTGACGCCCCTGGATCTCCTCCCTATACCACCGAATGAAGCCGAGAATCAAGACGGAGTCGCACGAGCAGAAATGGTCAAGGCTTTGCACGAGGAGGTCCGAGCCAACATAGAGCGAAGGAACGAGCAGTATGCACGCTTCCTCAACCGAGGACGTAAACCGATGCTGTTCAAACCTGGTGATTGGGTCTGGTTACACTTAAGGCCGGAGAGGTTCCAGCAGAAACGCAAGGACAAGCTCAGCCCGCGAGGAGATGGCCCATTCCGAGTCATCGAGAAGATCAACGATAACGCCTACCGACTTGAGCTTCCAGGTGAGTTTGGTACGTCCACCTCATTCAATGTCACTGACCTCGTTCCGTTTGATGTAGGTGAAGACGAAGATGTTTTGGGGACAAAACCTTTTCAAGGGGGAGGGGATGATGTGATCGCAGGACGCGACCTCAGCCAAGAAGACCAAGACACGCCGGACGCGACCGAGACGCCTGACCAAGACGCATCGGACGCGACCAGGGCAACCTCTTCAGACGTGGCCAAGGCTCCAACGATCCTTCCCGGAGCCACCACACGTTCCAAGAGCTCAGCAAAGGCGGCCAAACAGCGGCTCAACCTATTTGTCCGAACCTACGTCCGACACCAGCCACCCAACGAAGACTCCGAAGGCTCAGTCCGCTTAGTCTTCACTCTTACCCAAGAGTGAAGACGGTCAAGTCGTTAAGCGAGGAAGTGTACTCTTTTTCCTCACTCCGGGTTTGTCCCAATGGGTTTACCGGAGGAGGTTTTAACGAGGCATGGAGCTAAACGCAAAACGCCTAAAGGCTAAGTTGCTTCACGCGCAAGGCCAAGGCGGTTATCTCTCTTTCCCTCTTATTTTTGGTTTAATTTTGAACTTGAGAATATTCTCTTTTGATCCTATGTTTGTGAACGTTGGAGAGTGTTTGTGGCTAAGCGTGTTAGTCAAAAGGTGGCGATGTGTTCTCTTTGTAAAGGGGACACGTCAAAAGGACGATGTGCGGATCAAGATGAATCCGCGTGTCCTTAAGCTCCTATCTAGACCTAGCTATTTAAACTCTCCTTAAGCCCTTGTTCCTCCTTAGACTTGTATGAAAATAAAACTTTTCCTCAAGAGAGATTCTTGAAACTTGTCTCACTCTTCTCTTTCTTCAATCCGGGATTGAACCTTGAGAAAACCCTAACAAGTCGCGAACCGGGTTCGCCCTTGTTAGCGACCGTATCAAGAGGAGAGCCAAACCTCTTGTGTCGTCAATCGATCCATCCGTATTTTCCCCTCACCACGTTTCCATCTGTCCTCTTTCATCTTTCTCGAGTCCCCTCGAATCACCTCAAGTCATTCCCGCTATCGTTTCCTTCGAAGACGTCCACCCGCTCGTCCCGCATCCGTACTGTCCGATTGAACCGTTCGTGGCTTCCCGAAGTATCTCCCGAACGGCTCGTTTGAATTCCTTCAAACTCCGTTTCCCTCGTTTGATTCTCTCCTAGATCCGAAGCCCAGAACCTCGGCCGTGAACAGCTTCACCGACTGAAAGTTGGCCGAGAGCTCAAGCCGCGTCCGTATCGCGATCGTACCGTGACCGTGTCCTCGGGTCACATCACTCTGTCTCTTTCATATTTTTTCTCCCCGCTTAATATTTCATGGCCTTAAAATCAACACAAAAACATTATTTACCCTATTCTGTTAATATTATGTGTTAATTAAAAATAGTTTGAACATATATGTTTAGATAATTTAGAAAGAAATTCTAAATAATCATTTTAACAAAATATAATCAAGGAGAGAAAATGATATGTCGTTTTATGAATTTTTGAAATATTTAAACGATGTTTTATGTAGTTTTTAAAATGTTTACCAGTCACTTTTTTAGTGTTTTATGAATCTCTATAATATATTTAGTAAGAAAATTCAACTATTAAATAAACGATTTGGAGAATTCAAAAAGTCCTTATATTGAATATTTTTATTTAATAATTTCCAATAAAAAGAAAAATTAGTAGCAATACTGAATATTTTTCAATATTGTATACTTTTATTAAATATCAAAATTAAAAATAAAAATGATGATTATGTGTCATGGATTGAGATATGCCCATCATCTTTTATAAGAAAAACGTGAACAAACATCAAGCGGGGATAGCTCAGTTGGGAGAGCGTCAGACTGAAGATCTGAAGGTCGCGTGTTCGATCCACGCTCACCGCATTTGTTTTATTTTGTACTTTTATTAACATAATTGCTCAATAATTTTAAATAGTTTTCTATCCTTGCTAGTTCCCTCGATCAGAAAATAATCTCTCAATTGTGAACACAAAGGGCAATACCGTAAGTGCTTATCACTCACTAGTAAAAATTTCCCTTATCACATATCTATGGTATATTAAGCACAACTTATGTCATTTAGTTAGTCATAGAGCTTAGGGCAAAGTCGAGAACGTATATTTAATTAAAGATCTTTATTTATTTTTTCATCGAAATAAAATTATACTAATGAATTTGAATTATCTTCATACAGTTGTTTTATGAGCCAACATGGTGGTGTGATACATTCAGAGTAAAAAGGTATTTGTGGGCAACCAAATTTTGGCTAGAAGATGAGCTGCCTTGTTACAATTTCTTTGAGCGTACACAAATAAAACATAAAGAAAAAAACTTGACCAATGAAGTATATCTTGGCAAATAGGATCAATAGAAATATCAAGACAGGATGTAGTGACGATCTTGGTTAAAGTCTCGCAGTCCCCCTCAAAAATGACATCACGTAAACCTTTAATCCAGTATTGTTGAATCGCAACCAGCAGAGCTTTAGCTTCGGCTTCCAATGGTGAAGAAACTAATCCTAACTGCATTGATCCCCAATTAAGTGCTGATCCATCATGTTTTCGAATTATCCAACCACACTTTGCTTCGTTGGTGAAGTGATCAAAAGCTGCATCATAGTTGCATTTAAGATGAGACGACTCTGGTCTTGTCCAATTGTGGATCGTTGTATTCAGTGCACCTGAATTAGTTTGGTCTGATGTCTGACAGCTTCGGATCCAATCTCGAACATCCGCCTTTGCTTTTAAAATTATAGTTGTTGGATTGTCTTGAATGCCGTTGAAAATGAAATTGTTTCGGGATTTACAAGTGTGCCAAAGTAGCCAAAAAGGCAACAAACGTGTTTGATAATTTATATCATCTTCTAGTTGCAGTTCAAAAATTCCTTATAGTAGAGTTTCACAGTTTAGGGATATAGAATAAAGCATGTTTATGGGGATATTGGATAGTTCCCATATAGATTGAGCATAGAGACATGAAAATAGTATATGCTCAATTGTTTCATCATTTTCGAAACATCTAGGACAAACGGGATCAAGGTTTATTCTCCTTGTATTTAAACGGGTAATGGTAGGTAAAGATTTTGATAATAGACGCCAAAGAAAATGTTTCACTTTGGGGAGAATATTTATTTTCCAGATTTTGTTTTTGAGTCTTACCGATCCATGCGGAATGGGAGGTAAGTTGTTCTGATGATTTGGATTGTGCATTGATAAGCAATATCCTGATCTAACTGTATATTTCCTTGTCTTATTATAATTCCAAACTAACCTGTCTGCAGAAGATTTCCTTTGGAAGGTAGATATTGAGAATGTGGTTTTGATCCTCCGGTTTGATAGTGTCAGTAATTAGATCTCTGTTCCATCGCCTATGGTCTCTGATTTCTGTAATATATGCATCAAGAGTTTTGTCAATATTTGGATCAGTAGTGCATACAGGTTTTGGTAGATGTGTTGCAGATATATTATCTTTGTTAACGCGAATAATGTGTCCATCTCCAAGTATATATCTCGATCCAAGCTTGATTAGTTTCATCCCTTCAAGTATTGAAGCCCATCCATAAGATTGATTTTTCCTCTGTTTCGCGTCTAGGAATGATTCATCCTTAAAATAACGACCCTTGTAAAGTCTTGCCAATAATGTATCCGCGTATCGTAAAATTCTCCATGCTTGTTTTGCAAGCAAAGCATCATTAAACTTGGAAAGATCTTTAAAACCTAAGCCTCCTTCTTTCATTAGATGCTTCCAAGCGATCTAGGAGATACCTCTGTCCTGATTACTCTTCTCCCACCAAAATTGTTGCATTAATGTATCAATATCGGAAAGTATGGTGGAGGGGATTTTGAAACATGACATAGAGTATACATGCATGGCCATCGCTACAGATTTGAGTAGAATCTCCTTCCCGACTGGTGACAGGTAACGACCTCTCCAAGCCGCTGTTCTTTGTTTAACCTTATCCACTATGTATTGGAAAATTTCCACTTTTTCTTACCAAATTGTTCTGGCAAGCCAAGGTATTTGCCGCCACCACCATGATTAGGAATATGTAATATCCTTTTCAGTCTGTTTTGTAATTGACCTGGTACTCTTGAACCAAAAGTTATCATTAACTTGCTTGTATTAATTTTCTAGTCGGAGTAGTATTCATAAACGTCGAAAGCCTTTGATCACATTACAATTCCGGGAATTCGCTTGACAGAAGAAAAGTGAGTCATCAGAAAATTGCAGGTGTGTGATGGCTAGTACACCATTACCGATCTTAACTCCATGTATATCACCAGATTGTACCCTTGTTTGAATGAGGTGACTCATTATATCTGCGCATAAAATGAACAAATATGGCGATAAGGGGTCTCCTTGTCGGATACCCCTTTCAGGAATTATGGTGTACCGTTTACCAGAACCGAGTAGCTTACAGAACGAACTGTTGCCATGATCCAGTTGATCCATTTGTCTGAGAAACCAAAAAGCCGCATTGTAACTTCCAGAAAATCCCATTCAACTCTGTCGTAGGCGTTTGTTACATCAGTTTTTATTGCCATATAACTCTGTGATACTCTTTTTCTAGATTTCAAGGAATGCATAACCTCGTGAGCAATCATGATATTATCAGTAACCAGACGTCCAAGAATAAAAGCCGCTTAAGAATAAGAGATTAAAGCATTCAAGTGCTTTTTGAGTCTGTTAACCAAACATTTTGAGATTATCTTATATATCACGCTGCATAATGCAATAGGACAAAAATCTGATAGTATCTCTGGTTTATCAATCTTTGGGAGCATACATATGTTGGTATGATTTAACCCTGTTTTCATATAAGATGTTTCAAAAAAATCTTGAACTTCACGAATGATGTATGTGCTTAATACATCCCAATATTGCTTGTAAAAAAGGACAGTTAGTCCATCAGGACCATGTGCTCTATCATCGCCAATGAAGGATAATACCTCATAAATTTGGAAAAGGACTGAGTGGGGTCATCGTTCATAGATTGAGTCACTTTGGCTGGGAAGTCTCCAAAATCAAACGAGGAAATGGGGATCATGCTTGATGTGTAAGCCTTTGTGAAATAATCTTGAGCTAAAACTCCTATGTCGTTATCTCCCGAGTGGATAACATTCATATCATCCTTTATACTAGTAAGATGGTTTTTTGCATATCTTGTTAAAGAATGTTGTATTCCGATCTCCTAAATGCATCCATTTATTGTGACTTTTATTTTTCCAGTAGTATTCTTCATCACGATAGGCCTTGCTGAGCTGCAGTTGAAGTCGTGGAATGGATTGCCTCTGGATTCTATTAAGACTACTCATTGCTTGATCCAAAGCTTTTGAGAGATAGTCTATTTGTTTTGCAGAGTTCACATTTGCAGAATGTTTTTTCCTTGCCATCGCTCTGCGACATGAATTTATTTGATCACAGATTGTGTAGTAGCCCTTAGTTTTACAAGCATTTCATCCATCTTCAACTACTTTTTCAAACTGATCTATCTCTATCAACCGTTTGTCAAAATGAAAAGGCTTTGTTGTATTTGATTGAACATGACATAAACGAGTGTAAAGAGGTTTGTGATCCGAACCATTAAATTCTAGAAATTCCACTTCTGCATTTGGGAAAAGTCCGCTCCATTCAGAGTTTACTACTACTCTATCTAAGCAAGCTTTGATACTGTGATTCCTTCTTTCTCCCACCCAAGAAAATCTATCCGCCCTCGATTTTAAATCAGCCAAATCGCAACTAAATAACATTTGCCTGAATCTTCTAAAGGTCCATTCCTCTCTAGTTGGTCCTCCAATCTTTTCAGTATTTGAGATGATCTCATTAAAGTCTCCTGCAAGCATCCAAGGACCATTCCTTGTACTTCCTACTGATGTTAAATAATCCTATAAATGATATCTTTGGGTAGGTTTTGGGTGGCCATAAACACCAGAAAAATAGAAAGATTTATTATATATTGTGATATGAACGTCGATGATACGTTCGTCCTAAGAAATCTTGGACAAAGCAACATCGTTCGTCCACATCATTTTGAAATCCTAAAACAGAAGCAAAGTTGCATACAATATAAAAATCGTTCATCATTTCACACAAGAAAAGAAAATGTGTTTTAAATATACGACATAAACGCTTTAAACGAGATTGAGTCAGCGGCGCATAGATGTCCTGACAATTCCAGAAAGGGATATTCTCTCAAAAGGCGATTCTCAAAGCGATGGCCGGAATTATCGGCGACCACCTCCTTCTCCGATTTAGAGTGTTTTTCCGACAAACTGTCCTGATTATTATAGTTGGTTTGGCGGTTTCAATCTGTTACAGTTATATGTTGACAGTTATGTGTCTCCGATTTTACCGAGACATAACCGTCAGAAAAAACCGCCATGGCCGATCCTATATAAATCTTCTTCTTCCTCTGTTCTTACTCACACAATCCTCTCTGTTTCATTGTTACAATCCGTACCACAGTCCATCATGAATGTTAACATTCAAAAAAGTCTCCAAAATTTGGATTTAGGAAGCAACGATGCTCCAATTCCTATACCACCAGAATTATGTTCTCAGGCCGCTTTTTCAAACCGCTTCTCCCTAATTGTCACTGCTGTTAATCCCAAAAAGCAGAATCTCAGAGCCATTGTTAGTCACCTGCCAAAAATTTGGGGTTTCCCTAATGCGTGTCGTGGGCGAGTCTTGGGAAATGGGAAGGTTATGTTCAACTCTGAATCTAGTCCTTCAAAGAGGTTCCTGGTCTTTCAATGATTGGATGCTGACTGTTCACCGCTGGTTCCCAAACATAACCGATGATGAATTAAAGATCTTTATATATTGGTATCTCCTATATAATATTTCGGAAGTACACAACTTCTTTTTGGTAGACTATATAATAATTATAGGTTATAAAATTATAGTTATTATTTAATTTATTAGTTGATTACAACATAGGTTATATGGGTTGTTTCCTTAGTTATACCGAGATACACTTAAAGAGAATATCCTAAAGAATAATACAACTTAAAGATATAAATTTTTAACAATCATATAATGATATACCATATATACTGTTAGACAATTAAAGAAAACAAATATAATAAAATCTCAGAAATTAATCACGCTTAAGCATGATTACCGATTAAGCAAACAAAATAAGATATTACCTAACACCCTTCTAAACTTTTAGTATAAATCATTGGCATCTCCATTCACCGAAATACACCATATTCATACCAAAAAAAAAAGTTGTTTAATGTATAAAATATTCAAGTTTTAGTAATAGTTATTCTTTTAAAAAATAACTATTCAACTAAAATTTTGATTGAGTAACGGGCGAAAATTTGAATATTTAAATTTAATTTCATATAAACTTTTAAAATAATTTAATTTGATATATTTTAAGATAGTTTCATCTGATATTTTTAAGAATATCATAAATATATGATAGATCAAAAATTTAAAAATTATAAACACTCTAATTTGATTTGTTATAGCACGAGTTAATAATATGTCACTATAATATGAAAGATTTCCAAGAAATATGACTTTTTGCTAGAGCACAGGTTGAAATTTCAAGAATTATGTTATCTCGGATTAAATTAAAGTTTGGAATGTTGTTGTTTGGTAGACTTTCTCGGTTAAGATGATTTTGACAAACATACGTTACATATTTAGTTCTAAAATTAATATGTGGTATACTATGGGTTAAGTCATAGAATTAACAAAAGAAAATACAATATATAATTTTAAACACTAGACAAATCAAATAAAATTAACAAATAAAAATTAATTTTTTTATCACACAACTTAACTCGCGGTATGCCGCGGGTAAAAATCTAGATCTACTAGAATAGATCTTACAAAATAGATGTTATTTTCATAAGTCATATTCAGCATATGATTTCATGGCATAGTATTCCATCCAAAAAAAAATAAAACAAATAAAATAATCACATATATGATGTTTTGAATAAAAATTACAAAATAAACAAAATAAAGTTCAACCCGTGCTCATATTCTAGTATGTATTAACCTCGAAGACAATGCATACGCATAATAAGCCATACAACGCCACAATGGATGCACAACCTTGATCTACTCATATATATGAGTTGTTTAAAATGAGTGGATCATTCTCTTCTTAGCTGTGAATACAACTTCAAATCTGAAACAGAAAACCTAAACTTTAATATAAGAACTTGAAATTATAAAGAACTAGATTTTGTACCCGCGTTTTGAGCGGAATTTTAATTTAAAATATTTTCTATCAATATAATTTTTTGAGCAGAAATTTATATAAACACTATTAACTATAATTATTTCGTCATTATCTATGATGTACTCGTTGAATTTTGACATCTACTTTTTCTCAAAACATATATTGGATTGTAAATTGATTTTCAAGACATATTATAACTATTTTTTTTTATTACTATCTTTCAATACACAAATTTGGATAAAAGCATTTGATTCAATTTATGAAATATCAATTTTTTTTCTTTTTGATCATGTTATAAACTAATATTTCACTTTCTATTTTATTTTTTTTGTTTATTTTTTTTGTCAACCATTAGGCCACAACTGGCCGGCCCATTAGCCAAATCCCTACATTCGTAGGAAGCATGATTCAATTCCTGGTGTGATGGTGTCTTATACAATTGGACTTACCACTGGCCACTGCACTAAGGTCCTGTTTAAATTTTATAAATACAATTATATAAATTTTGTTTTATTCTACCATGAATTTTAAATTTACTTTCATTCTAAAACTCATTAACACATTTAAAATTTCAAACTATGATCAGTTAAAATAAAATTTGAATTATATTATTACCACTAATAACAAATTTATAGTATTGTTTTCTTATTTTAACATTTCATTTATTTTAAATAATCAATTTTTTTATTTATTTAAACTTTCTATTAATTATAAATAACATAAATATGCATTACATGAATATTTTAAGTTTATTTTAAAGTAAAAGAATATAATGATGCTTAGGTGGATGGATGCTTAGGTGACAGAATGAGAAGGAAGAAAAACTAACTTTATAGATATAGATTCAAATTTATTTTTAAAAATATTATCCAAATCTGTTTTAAAATAAAATATTGTATTGACGTTCAATTATTTTTCTTTTTTAAAAAGATCAAGATATCCAAATTTTTAGTGTGAGAACTAAAATCTATAAATTCGTAAGTTATTGATCGGTATCCAGATACCGCAAAATTCTAAGATATTTGAGTATGTCCGGATCTCTAGTTGAATATGTCCTGATCCTAAATGTTTTTGTTTTTTTTGTTTTTTTTTTTTTTTTTTGTGTGTGTAAAGGTAGGAAAAGAAAAATGTTTTCAGGATTTCAAGCAGAAAAATGAAGCACACAAAGCATGAGTTCGTCTTTTAGCAAAAACTTGAAAAGCAAGGATATGACATATGAGATTGCTTACGAATTAGGGAATCTTTCTTTAATTATTGTTTTCTGTTGAGTGTTTTTCATGGTAATTGAAAATAGTTGAGTAAGAACCAAAACTAATTGCTATCAGATGTCACAACAAATGATGAGGTATCATTTATTTTAGGATTGAAACAAATGATGAGGTATCATTTATAGAGACGATGACGATGAAAGGTCGTTATCACAAAGACACAAACCCATAAGTTTGTTCAAATAGGAGTAAACGTCTCAGAAGTCCTTAAATTTTTTTGACAAATCTCCTATCTCCCTCTCTATTCTTCATACCCCCACCTTATTCAATAATACTCGATGAGACGATTTTACCCTTTTTGTTTTACTGAATTAGATTAATATTTTTAAATAAAAAAAAACAAAAACTCTCAAACCCAGCTTCTTTCGACCCGAGAAACTCACCCGACCTCTCTCAACCCAGCCGCCGGCGATTCTTCCGTCGTCGGAGCTCCTACTGCTGTCGTTCTTCACCAAATCAAGTTGCATCAAGTTGTTCTTCAAAATGCAGGTGCGTTACTTCACTTTAGAGTTGCTTTTGGTTGAATTTGTTTTTGATTTGTAAATATAGAAATTCAATTGGATTTAGATCGAAGAAAGCTTAGCACATTGGGTGTTTTACAAAGGTTTATGGGTCGATTGAGCTATCTATTAGATAAGAAAGGGATTTGGCTTTCGATTTCAGTGAATTAACTCGATTAGAACTCGTGTACCATTCGATTCGATTTTGATAGGAGAGAGAAGGTGGTGAAACTGGTAATACTGATATTTTTAGTAAAACTAGTAAAACTAGTAGTAGTACTAATTATGATTTTTTTATATTGGTTGGTTTGGCAGGATACAATATGCGAGAACGTCAGCCTACATTTTAAATATGAAGGACGCATGTATAGTATAATGTTTAAGAGGAATATAACATTGTTGATGTTAAAAGCAAGGATACAGAGGAAGCTTGGGTTTGTTGAAAGTAACGTTCAGTTGCAGCTGAGCTACAAGCCACTACTGGTAGAAACATTGGAGCATTGTGAGCTTAATGATGATGAGGATGTTAATGTTTATCTAGACTCCGTTAATTATGAGAAGCGAAGATGTATGTTGTTTGTGAATGTCATCCCTTCTGAGCCTCAGCCTGAGCAAGTTCCCATAGTGCCCATAGTGCCCACAGTGCCCACAGTGCCCATAGGGGACCAAAGTTCTGTTGGTATGAACTTTGAAAACCAACATGCGAAGGATGGTGAAATCGGACCTAACGCCATTGTTGTCTACGTAGGCAAAGAAAAGGCTGT
The DNA here is from genome assembly GCF_000633955.1 of Camelina sativa. NCBI lineage: Eukaryota > Viridiplantae > Streptophyta > Magnoliopsida > Brassicales > Brassicaceae > Camelina > Camelina sativa. The sequence goes on from NC_025693.1 coordinate 9,062,780, forward strand.
AGAGGGTGATTCTAATAAAGAGGGTGAAGCTGAATCACGTGATGAAGGTGATGAATATACTGAGCCACGCCCTGTTGTAGAACCGTGTAAGTATATTGAACCATGGGATGACGGTTTGGATCTGACTAAACTTCAAGAATTTCCAAACAAGAAGGCATTGCAAGATGTGGTGGATAGAGCTTCATTCGCTAACTGTTTTAGTTTTGAAATAGTAAAGTCGGACAAGGTGCGTTATGTGGTCAAATGTCCTAAAGAAGGATGTAACTGGGGTTTACGAGGTGGTAGGATTCGAGGTACAGATATTTTCTCGATTAGAAGGCACAACAAGATGCATACATGCTCTCGGGCTAGTCAAAGTTCAAGCAATAGTAAGAGGCAAGGCACTCCACAATTAGTTGCTTCTCTTTTACATGGTGATTATCCAGGGCAAATGGAAACTCCACCTCCGAAAATTATCATGGATCTTGTCAAGACAAAATTAGGTGTTGATATATCATATTCCACGGCGTTGAGAGGGAAAAATCAAGCTGTTACTGATTTGAAAGGTAGCCCAGAAGAAAGCTACAAGATGCTGCGATGTTATCTGCACATGTTAGAGAAGGTTAATCATGGTACAAGATCATATGTGCATTGCAATGAGAATAATAAATTCATGTACTTGTTCATAGCTTTGGGAGCTAGCATTGAAGGATTTAAAGTCATGAGGAAAGTTATAACTATGGATGCAACTTTTCTAAAGAACGGATATAAGGGTGTTCTTGTTTTTGCGTCGGCTCAAGATCCTAACCGTCACCATTATCCCTTGGCGTTTGGTGTTCTTGATGGTGAGAATGATGCAAGTTGGAATTGGTTTTTGGAGATGTTGAAAACCGTTGTTGGGGATTCTTCTGAAATAGTATTTATGACTGACAGAAATACAAGTCTCATAAAAGCTATAGCTAATGTGTATCCTCTGGCTCATCATGGTTTTTGTATATGGCATTTATCCCAAAATATGAAAGGTTATGCTCGTAACGTGAACAAAGACGTTGTTGCATGGAGATTCATGGAGTGTAGTAGGTTTTACACAGTGGCTGAGTTCAACATTGCTTACGCATCTTTTACGACAAGATATCCTTCTGCTGCCAAGTATCTTGAAGAATCTACCCAGAAAGAAAGATGGGCACGATGTGTTTTTCCAGGAGATAGATACAACCTAGACACAAGCAACTGTGTTGAATCGTTGAACAGTGTATTCAAAGATGCAAGGAGGTACTCCTTGATACCCATGCTTGATGCAATACTTAAAAAATTCTCTGAATGGTTTAATGAACATCGAAAAGATGCTGTGTCTGGATCAGTCGCAAATAAATTGGTGCCTTTAGTGGAGAACTACTTACATGATTTATGGGCAACTGCTGAGAAACTAAAGGTGATAGAGCTAAATGGTTTCGAGCTTGAATACAATGTCATTGACAGTGACGGAAAGCCTTATTTGGTGAAGTTGCGATTGAGAAGTTGCAGTTGTAGGTTTTTCGATATACAAAAGTATCCTTGTGTGCATGCATTGGCGTCTTTCATTACATACCAAAAATATGGAGGTAAGGATTTCGAGTTACATGAGTTGTGTTCTAAGTATTATTGGACGGAGCTGTGGGCAATTGCATATTGCAGGACAATTTATTTAGTACCTGATAAGTCTCGATGGGATGTCCTAGATGACGTCCAAGATATGGAGATCATACCTCCGAATCGGAAAATAAGAGGGGGAAGAAAGAAAACAAAAAGGTATGCATCTGCTGGGGAAAAACGACCAAAAACTCGACCTAGGACGCAGAATAAAAGGCGCCGGAGACAAGGACTCCAATGGTTGTTATTTGGAGATAATGTTCATGTTTGATTCACCTCTTCATGTATCAATTGTGTTTGGTTTGATACTTAATGTAAAACTTGGTTTGAAACTTAATTTGAAGTCTATTAATATTTTCTTCTTTCAAAATATGTGTATATGAGAGAGTAGAACTGGCAGAACTGGCAGAACTAAGATAAAACTGGTAAAAATAATAAAATTGGTACTACCTAAAATCAATACATATTGTATAATACATATTGTATAGTATAAATGTTCTACATAGGTTTCTACTATAAATGAATAATTTTCGAAAATATACCAATTTTAATTTATTTATTGAAGAATCTCAACAAGTGTTTCCTTACACTTTTAATGTCACTTTGTAAATAATTACCAAGTAAGCATGAAAAAAGTTATAGAATTATAAGTTTTAACTTATGAAGTTGCAAAAAGCTTGTAATTGTATGTTAGTTAAGTTTAATCAACTGTAAAACTAAAAAAAGTAATGCTAAGGTTTAGTAAAACTAATTAAACTGAGAAACCTCTAAAGTACAACTATTTGCAAGTTTAGTGCAACCGCATTACTCGGTAAAACTGTGTGTGAACACACAGTGTGAACGCACACATCTTTTACACGTGGCCAGAATTGCGTTTTTTCTTTCTTTTTTGACGATAGCATTGCGTTTTTCTTTCTTTCTTTCTTATTTTATCTTCACTCCAGCTCATTCTCCATTCTCAGCCATTCATTCATTTTCTTCTTCGAAACCTAAAGTACACCGAGTCCTCCTTCTCTCATCTTCAAAGTCGAAGATCCTAGATCTATTTCTCTCCTTCTCAAACTATGGAACAATTTGAGGCCGACCCATACTATGCTGATCAGAAGAAGGCGAGGAAGTTACAAGCATGGCGAGAAGCCATAGCCGATGGTGATTTTGGCATGCCTCGAATTTGCCCATGTGGCAAACGAATCGTCAATGAGATCTCTCCAACAGAAACAGAGAAAAAGAGATGGTTTACTTGCGTTAAGTATAAGGTAAATTAAATTGAATCAAATACAATTGAGATACCTGATTTTGTTAACTGTTCGTTGATATAATTTGCAGGATGATGGATTGCACAGGCGGAAAAATTGGGCTGATGCAATTGAAGAAGAAACCCAAACCTTAAGGAAAGATGTTGATAACCATTGGGAGAGATTGAAGGAATTTGAACCCCATCATACTAAGATCTATAATTTGCAGATGGAGCTTAAGGAGAAGAGTGACGAGATTGCCAAACTAAAGGAGGAGTTGGCGTTGCTTACCACTCGAGTCGATCTCCTGGATAGGTTGTGTTTCGATTGATATTATCTGAGTCGATCTCATTCTACGTTGGTTTAAAACTTGTTGAATCAGATTCTGTTTCTTATCTTTTCCTTGAATTCTCTTGTTGAATCAGTTTCTTATCTTTCATGTGACTTCTCTTGTTTAATCATGATGTTCTATGTGACTTCTAGGATTATGCCTCCTTCTTGAATTGAATCATGTTCTATATTTTTCTTATATGAATTCTCTAGTTTTTGTTTAGTTTTACGTAGTTTTACCAAAAATACGAATGGAAAATCCAAGAAAATAACGTAGTTTTACATAGTTTAACTAGTTATACCAGTACCAATCGCAAATCCAACAAAATAACGAAGTTTTACATAGTTTTACTAGTACTACGATGACAAATCAAAGAAAATAACATAGTTTTACTACTTCTTAGACCTTTTCCTCTTCGTCCCTCTCCCTCCTTCTTGCGAAGTACTCGGTTGCTCATCAGCTACAGGCGCCTGACATGAAACCAAATTTTGTTAACACCTTCTAGTATTATCAAGTATTACTATAGTATTACGAAGTATTACCTTTGGTTTCTCTTGCTCTTTCACATATACTTCCAACGGTTCGATCCTTTTTTCAAGCCCATCAATCTTCGCCGAAATGTTATCGAACTGGGTTTTCATATCCTGCTTCATGGTCCTTAGAAGATCCACCAACTCAATAGTATCTTCTCTCGGTTGTTCATTGGCGACTATTTCCTCATTCGCATCGTTTTGTCCTGAACGAGTAGCCACATCGGCTGTGTACATCTCCTCCAAAAGTACAGGTAGTCCTCTACGAAGGCGCCACATCCAATTGGCAACAACGACATCATGGGTATCCTCTTCCTCAGCTTCTTCCATGATTAAATCGAGAAGAGGAATTTCTTCATCATTATGAGGGATCACACTAGCAATTGCCTGTGTAAACGACCTACTTTAGATACATTACAAACCAATTTATTCAAATGATTAATAATGGCAATTGCTAGGATAACTAACCGTTGTTGTACCAAGTGTATCACCAATATTCTTTAGAGGAAAACCTTTCTGACCGGTCCTCTTAAATTTCCTCCTGCACATCCTAGGACAACTTGCATCCGCCTCAGGAATTTGGTCAACGTAAGTGTTCGCCAAAATTGGAACTGCCTCAAATAGTAAAAACTACACAACAAAAGAAAAAAAACTAAAATCAGCTTCACTTATAAGAAATATCAACAATGAGAAAACTTCAAATTTTAAACTAACTAACCTCCAATGGAATACAGAAACCTGGAACAGGCCATAACGCATTCTCTTTAACCACGACCCCATTAAAATGACTCATTGTATGGGAAATCTCTTCTAGCATGTTCTCGAATGATAATCTCCCCCAAGGAAAAGACACACAAAAACCTAGATCATTCACTGCGCTTACAACAAAATCATCGATACCCATTGCATCTCTCCCCGAGTCTTTTGTATAGCCTGCAATGATGCTTCCTAAAAAGTAGAGAACCGCCATCTTCAACCTATCACGAGTACGATCTGGTTGCATTACCAATAGGTGTCTCCTCACATCTTCAAGTGTAATCTTTTTTTTTCGTAAAAAATATTTCCTTCGAAACACGGTACCGCCGGCTTCCTTGTAATCAAGTGGATAGCACCGACAATCTAATCCAGACATCAAAGCATGTTCTCTCAGACCATACCGGATTGGAACACCATTCACAACAAACCATGCTTCCTTCTTTTTTTCGATTTTAGCCGTTCGAAGTAAGAGCATCCACATTCCCATAAGCTTGTGGTTTGGTTCCCTTGGCATGTGAAAAATGTGCTTGAATTGTGGATGATTCTCAAACCAATCCCTCTCAGAACTAGTTAGTGGATGCTCTAATTTATCCAGCGTTTTCAAAGTTTCAAAAATATGACACCTAGTCGATAGCTTGATTTTCTTGTTGTACTGGCTAGGCTCGAAGTGCATTCCTAAAGGTTTCATCGCTTCTGTTTCCTCCGATTCCTGCAACAATATCAGTTTTATATGAGTTATACCAATTATACAACAACTAGTTCTACCAGTTCTACTAGTTCTACACCACCTAGTTGTACCAGTTCTACTAGTTCTACACCCAATAGTTGCACAAGTTCTACTAGTTCTACACCAATAGTTGCACCAGTTCTACTTGATCAATTTCAAATTCCAATGAGTTTTCAAATTCCGAACGAATGACACAGACTTGTTGTACTTACACTTGCATCGTTGTCCTCCTCGTGCTCCATCTCACTTTCGCTTGTACTCCTTCTCGAGTTACCTGCCGAGTTCGAACTTCCCTCCTTATCTTCTTCTTCTTCTTCTTCTCCTTCATCGTCTTTTTCTTCCGATTCTTCTCCTTCATCGTTTTCTTCTTCCCCTTCATCGTCTTTTTCTTCCCCTTCTTCACAATCTTCTCCTTCATCGTCTTTTTCTTCCGATTCTTCTCCTTCATCGTTTTCTTCTTCCCCTTCATCGTCTTTTTCTTCCCCTTCTTCACCTTCTTCTCCTTCGTCGTTTTCTTCTTCCCCTTCATCGTCTTTTTCTACCCCTTCTTCACATTCTTCTCCTTCATCGTTTTCTTCTTCCACTTCATCTTTTTCTTCTTCCCCTTCATCGTTTCCTTCTTCCCCTTCATCGTTTCCTTCTTCTTCTCCATCGCTTGATTCCACAGAAGTAGATCTCTCGTTATCTCCTCCTTCTTCATCATCTTCTTCTCCATTACTTGATTCCGGAGTAGCGGATTTTGCTTTCTCTACTTCGTTCGCATTTTCTCTTCCGACCACCGGATTGGGTTCCTCCAAAACTCGACTTTCACTTTCTTCCGCCACCGTACTCAAAGCTCTCTCTCCTCCTACTGTCGCCGGACTCAAACCCGACACACCTACTTCCGGCGAATCGGATTTTGCTTTCGAACCACCATCTCCTTCTGAGATCTTCTTCTCTTTCAAACGCTCACTCCTCCTCCTCACAAGACCCCCCCTTGTTTTCACCATCTTCTTACTCTATTTTTGGTTGATTGAATGAAAACGAGAAAACCCTAGTTCTACAGTTTTACCCAAATCGATTCGAATTTCCGGAAGAAAGAGAAGAGTGACGAGAGAGAGAGCAGTTTTGTTTTTTAAAAAAAACTGATTCAGTTTTTTTTGGGTTTTAGATCCGATTCAGTTTTTTGGTGGATACTACTCAGGTATTTTTTGTAAATATCTAATTTTTCAATGGACAAGAGTGTAAAACAACACATTCTCGATTTAAAAAAAAAATCAAAAATAAATGCCAAAAAAGAGAGGGATTTTTGAGATTGTCAGAAATGTTTTAGGGAGTTCTGAGACGAAAACTCGTTCAAATAGCCTCATTTGATTAGTAAACAAAACATAGAAGATGATTGGTAGAGACTTTTAAAAGTTGTTGTAAAGAAAGGGCCTTTTTGCTCAAAAGCCATAGATTTTATTTTTAAACGATTGATTGACTAGTATGACTTTAATTCATTTCATAGCCGTGGCCCGTGGTAAGGCTTTCGCTCAAAGGCCATATAAAATGTGGCCAGTGGAAATCGTAGAGTTTCGTTCCTTCCAAATGTGGTAGGTCGCAGTTTAGAGAGGAGGCTGAGGAGCAATTTAAAAACAACAATGGCTTGACGCTGAGGTGGATTGCGTTGCGAGACAAAGCTCGTCCAAATTGCAGAAGAAAAATGACAGGAGAAGAATAGGTGACCATGAGACTCCACAACGGAGGATTAGAGCACACAAGGATTAGGAACAGTTGGGTAGACAATTTAGCATTACTAACAAAGTGAAGCAGGCACATTTTTTCCTTTAACTAAAGTCACGTATTTGATTTGATGAATGTGTAATGGTAATTTTTTTTTTTTTTGTGCGCTATACTATTAATTGGTATCAAATATCCATGCTAAACAGACCTAATTTCCTACATATTAAAAAAAAATTAATATCAATATTTTAGGAAAGTAAACAATCTGGTATCCCTAAATATCTTAACTACTATAAAATCATAACTAATATATGGAATCATTAAGTTGATAATCTCGTAGCTTGATAATATCAATAATGCAATAAATCCATTTATAGCAAATTCTTATTTTACATTTATTAATTAGAAAAAAATAAAATTAATGTCTCTCTTTTCAATTGGTATTTTCGTTTTAATTAAAAAAAGACTTATACATAGGTTGTTTTAATACTTTTTAATTGATTTCCAGATTCTATGGATGTTTACAGAATTACAGTTAATCAGATTGCTGGTTTATTGGTCCCTCCGAAACCAATTACATAGATATCTTAAACACATTAGACATTAAAATATTAATATATATATATATAGATAAGTAGTTTATCATCGATCTTATTATATAATTAGATATTCACTTGCGGTATACCGCGGGACTATATTTATTAAATTAAAATATTTAAAAATTAAATTCCATTTATAAGTTTTATATATATTCAGTTTTATAATTAGTTATAATCCATAATCACCAATTTTCTTTTATATATGTGGAATGATATAATTTTAAACAAATCATATGCACGTCTATTATTGTTATTAGTTAAAATAAAGGAAAAAAGATTGTGAGCTACCTGAAGTATGGCGGAATGCATGGCCACACATGCCAACTATGATAAAGGACACTCAACTACATCACCTATATGTATTGCATGGTCACATGTATGAAGTATATGATGTTATGTGCTCAACATCATACACATAGAATCTCAGTTTACCGGATCATTTACGCCGACGTTGACCTACCATTGACTCGTCGGAACCGAAAAAAGACCCGATCAGATTTATTGACCCGAACCCGAGACCTGACCCGGTTCAGATAATTGTTGGGTTTAGTTTTTGGGCCGAAATTTAATTAAAATTTAGACCCATTAAAAAAACCCTGAAATTGATTCCATCGTTCTCTCTCACAAGTGAAACACGGTTTCTCGAAAACAAAGATATTCGAGTCAGTCGCTGTGAAAGGTCGAGTCGACTATTAGGGTTCTTAGTGTTCATCATTTCAAAGATGGAATTAAGCTCGGGATCCTCCAGTAACAGCAGATTTGGGGGGCGCAAAGTCTGTGATTGTGGATTGCCGGCAAAGATTTTCAAGTCTAAAACGGCAAGAAATCCACATCGAAAGTTTTATGGGTGTGAGTTGTACAAGGTATGTTCTTTAAGTGTTATTAAGAATGTTTAGGTGGTGAGATTTGTTGATTAAGAAGTCTCCAATTGAAGTCTCCAATTGATGTGTCTGTAGGAAGGTGGGAACGCTCATTGCAAATACTTTAGGTGGGTTGATGAAGAAGAGGTGAAAGGCTGGCCGAGACAAGCGTTGGTAGAAGCTGAAGCTGAAATTAACGAGAAGATTAAGATGATCAGTCAACTAAAATCGACAATTAAGGAGCTTCGTGGTGATTTGGAGAAGAAACAATTGGAGATATCATCAAAGAATGCTGAGATGGAAAGAATTGTGTATCGTCAACGCATTGTCATCACTGGATTGACAGGATTGCTTGTATGTGCTGTTGGAGCCATTGTTTTTGGCTGAGCATTGTTGTTGTTTGAATGAGCTTTGGTTGTAATGTCTTCGGTTAGTGGCTTTGTAATGCCTTCGGTTAGTGGCCTTGTAATGAATTTGTTGTTGTTTGTATGAATTTGGTTAGTGAATTTGGCTTTTGGTAAAGAATTTGTTTAGAAAAAGAAGTAGAACACTTGAACAATTACCAAATTAAGTGTTTAAAGTAACCAAATACATGCTCAAATTGACCAATAATGTATCCAAAAAACCAATCTGACCAACCTAACATGTCAACAATGTATCCAAAAAACCAACCTTACATGTGCCAATTACCAACCTAACATGTCAATAATGTATCCAAAAAACCAACCTCACATGTGCCAATGACCAACCTAACATGTCAATAATGTATCCAAAAAAGCAACCTGACATGTCAATATGTCATCCGATTAAAGTATGTCACCAAAACAGCCGATTAAAGTATTTAACCATCCAAAAAACCTTCTACAAATCAGTCCCTCATCCAAATAGCATCCTCTCGACCCAGCTTCTCTGTGGTGCGGATGAAGAAACATCTTGCACTTCAGGTTCTTCAGCTCGATGTCCAGCTTCAGGTTCTTCAGGTCCAGGTGCTTCCATTGCGGCAAATGCTGCTTCCATTTCAGATTGATCTTGAGCTTCCAATTGACCCGGTTCTCCATTTAATCTTATTCTCTTTGCCCTGCTCTCAGAAGACTATAGAAAGATATATAAGAAAACTACTATTAAAACATAACCAAAAGGAATAGAAAGATATGGTAGAGACATACTTCATGTGGACACCGTCTTGAATTATGACCCGCTTCACCACAGAGACCACAGTGCATAACTCTTCCTTCCCGACCAACTTTCTTGTCAGATTTCTTTTTGCGTGGTGATTCATTAAGACCTTTGATCCTTGCCTTGCCCTTAGGTCTCCCTGCAGGACGCTTGTAAGGCGGTGCAGCAATCCGTGGTCTTCCAGAGTCCTTCCAGAACTTAGGACCATTGACAGGCCTCAATCCTCTCCTATATGTCCCTTGCCATTTCTCAGTCAAGTAATAGTCTGACATATAGTCTTCTACCTCGTAATTCATCTCTCTGATCGCACATACAGCATGACGACATGGGATACCAGTCAAATCCCACTTCCTGCATGCACAAGTACGCGCACTCAGATTCACAAAGTATCCGGTGCCAAACTCAACAATCTCAAACTCGCCTCCTGTGCTTGTAATCATGGCACAATATTGAGCTTCATCACATGATTTCTCCAGCTCTTTTCTTGCTTTTTTGTGTACTTTGCAGTTTCTTTTGCAGCAATAGTGGACCTGGTGGCAACCCTTTGCATAGCATCCCACCTTATCAGCTCTAGCATCTGGACAAATGGCTTCCTCCTTGCAATTTTCAGTGTCCTATTATATGACTCGGTATGATTGTTGTGAGTATCCGCACAACAACAACCAACCCGAAAGAATGCTCTGCACCATGTACTTGGATCCTTCCTAAGTAGAGTTTGGCAAGATTGAGGATCAAACTCTTTGAAAATCGCCAAATTCTCCTTGTAATCAGCTTCATTGAAGCTGCTTGCAACTCTCCAGAACAGTGGCTTCAACATATCTGCCTTGTTTGATTTCTTCAAGGCAGAGTAGATGTGTCTAGCATAAGCTCGATGCTCTGCCATTGGTAATTCAGTAGCAACTCCGTGAATTAACCCTTTGTGCATATCCGATATGAGAGTGATGTTCTCACCCAGCCCCAACTCCAAGTCTGCTTTAATCTTCTTCACAAACCATTCCCAATTGGGATTGTTCTCACAGTCTACCACGGCCCATGCTATTGGAAAAATCTGGTTATTAGGATCCCTTCCAACAGCAGTAAGCATCATCCCATTTGAAGAGTTCTTCAAGAATGTTCCATCCAAACCTATGACTGGTCTGCAATTCTGCTTCCAAGCAGTCCTCAACGGCTCAAAGCAAATGTAAATTTGGTGGAATGCCTCACGACCATCAGCTCTTACTACTGTGTTGATCTCCACTGTAGTTTGAGGATTAGACCTAAAAGAAATCAAAAACTTATTAAGACAACCACGATAATAAACCAAATAAGAAATAAAAAATAATAAGACTAAGGCCAAAATCACATTAACTTACGTTATTAGATGAAGTTCATAGTCTCTTAATCTTGCGAACTGCTCATCACATTCGGCTTGCAGCTTATCAAATACACGTCTTCTTGCAACTTTTGCCTGGTTTGGTGAGATAATGATGTTGTACCTCCTCTTCATCTCATCTTTAATCTCTAGACCACTCATCTCTGGATCCCTCCTAATATCTTCAAGGAATAAATCAGCAATGACAGGAGTCTTTACAATTTCACATCGTCCTGTTGGATGGCATTGATGGTCGTAGTCATAGGTCTTCACCATCCATTTTCCGATAGGGTTCTCCACAGCACAATAAATTTTCCACCCACAGCCTTTTGCTTTACACTTTGCACCAAGCTTTTCCTTCTCCCACCTATCATACACAACATTCCGCCTAGTCTTCAATACATACTTGATCACATTCTTCTTAAACTCACTCCCACTGTTAAACACTTGCTTCAAACTAAACACACCATCAAGTAAACCACCTCTCTGCATCCTCTCTGTTTGTGCTTCCTCATCCCCAGATTCATCATCAGTTGCTGGATACACATCATCTTCATCCGGTATCTGCTCCTCGTAGTTTTGGTTGTTGAAAATTTGTATGTCCTCCTCAACAACCTCAGCCTCCTCGTCAACAATGTCAGCCTCAACATCTGACTCTGATGATTCAGATAAACATGCCTCCGAATTCTGACCTTCATCATTATCATCACACGCGACATCCTTGACAAGTTGTTGTGTTTCTTCTGTGATCTTTTCTCCTCCAATAGCCGTGTCTTTATTTCCAACCGCTCTTGTGTCTACACCTTCAACACATTCTCCTACTTCCTTCTCAAAATAGATATCTACTTCTCCCATCCATCGTCCTTTTGCAACCAATTTCTTCTTATTGGCATCCACATTCTCCCACAGAGGCTTCCTATCAGATAAATCCTCAAATGGTAGCTTGTACCACATCTTCCCAATGTGCTTAATTCGCTTCTCAAGCATACTCATCAATACATCTTCAAAGATTGTGACAGAATCCACCTCCAAAGTACAAACAACTCCATCAACGTAGTTTAACACACCATCCACCATCTTGAATTCCCCAGAATGGTGACATTTCACCTTTACAGATATTCTCGCACTAAAAAAAAAAAAAAAAAAAACGGGTCAAAGTCAAAGTTCCCGATGACTATTTACAACTCTATGAGACAATACAACTCAAACAAGACGGCAAAACTGCAAAATCCCGACACAAACACGACGTGTCTAATTTTTAATTGACAATACCACGAGAAAAGGAATCAAACAAAAAGTTTCTTCTTTCGAGTAATAAGAAAACCCGAAACAAACCCCAACAACTACACGACAACATCCCAACATCCCCACTAGTTCAGACCCGTGGCATATGTTACCAAATAAAAAGAAAATTGAGAAAGTTACCTCATCTGAATGAGAATTCAAACCCTCACTCTGACCTTTTCTCGATTTCAACCAATACAACAGATTCTGTTGCAGATTCGATTCTTTTGTCGAGTAAAACCTAGATCAAAAGGAGATCTTGTTCTTCGCCTCAAATGGACAAAAGTGAGAAGTGAGAACGATGGAATCGATGTTGTTTTGATGGAATCAATTTTAGGGTTTTTTAATGGGCCTAAATTTTAATTAAATTTCGGCCCAAAAACTAAACCCAACAATTATCTGAACCGGGTCAGGTCTCGGGTTCGGGTCAATAAATCTGATCGGGTCTTTTTTCGGTTCCGACGAGTCAATGGTAGGTCAACGTCGGCGTAAATGATCCGGTAAACTGAGATTCTATGTGTATGATGTTGAGCACATAACATCATATACTTCATACATGTGACCATGCAATACATATAGGTGATGTAGTTGAGTGTCCTTTATCATAGTTGGCATGTGTGGCCATGCATTCCGCCATACTTCAGGTAGCTCACAATCTTTTTTCCTAAAATAAAATAAGATAATTTTATCAATATTTGCTTGGAAAGATAAATTAAAAGATTTTTTTTTTAATCTACGCTCTTTGAATAAAAATATTATTAAAAGTAGTCATTTTCTAAGTTATCAAATTACAAAAAGTCGAAACTTCATATCTACTAATTATATTAGTTTCATCAAAAATAGTAAATTAAAGATAAAACAGGAAATCAAATAAACTAAACAAAAAATGGCTACAGCAATTAGAGAACTATACACGGAAAAAAAGAAAATTCTTATCCTTAGGCTTCCATGTATTTTATTCAATCTCATAGGAATAACTGAATTAAAACTTGTTTTTGGAATTGATGATTAATTCTCAATTTTTTCAAGTTTAAGAAATGTTATATTTATGTTTTTGGAAAGTTGCGATTATGGAGAAATAATTGTTTTAAAAAATTGGAAACCTTATCATAATTTGATAAATAGTATATTAAAATTAAAAATATTTAATGTCAATGGCGTGATTGTAAATAGGTTTGAACTTCAGGATTTATTTCATAAATATCTCTAAAAATGTATATATAGAAGCTTGATGTCAAAGTTAATCATTAACGAGATCATAAGACATGTCAATTGTATCGATAAGATATCGACACGTGTCCAGATTACTGCTTACCATGTTTGAGACATGTGTCAAGTTAACGATCTTAGATTTTAACACATGTCTAAGTTAATTGCTAAAAAAGTTAAAAAAATATTTACCAAACAAAAAAACTAATCCAAAAAAAAGAAATATTTACCTATCGCCGTCAAGAAATAGAGCATACATGTCAATTGTAACGATAAGATGTCAACACGTGTCCAGATTACTGCTTAACATGATCGAGACATGTGTCAAGTTAACGATCTTAGATTTTGACACATGTCTAAGTTAATTGCTAAAAAAAAAGTTAAAGCTAAAAAAAGTTTAAAAAATATTTACCAAACAAAAAAAACTAATCCAAAAAGAAGTAAATATTTACCTATCACCGTCAGGAAATAGAGCATATGTCTTATTATATAAAGATGTATATTAAGTGGTATTTTATATCAAATCAAAACCTTAAGTACGCTAGAAAATTATGAACAACAAAAAAAGCAAATACAAACTATGCGAGATCAGAAAACCTTGCTAACAAAAGAAAACGGGGTATCATGAGTATGATTGAAAAAACAATTGCAGATGAATCTCATATAAGGCTGGATTTAACTACTCTTCATATATGGGTAGACAAACTAAATCAATGTGTAAGTAAAATATTTATATACTGCTACACATATATCTTCTAATACTTCCACATATCTCACTATTTTCACATCTATGAATAATAGACATCATATTATTTTAAAATTTTCATTGATGTTCATTGTCTAACATAGTTTTCCAAAATACAGGGTTCCCACGTTACAACTTCGCAACTTAGACGATGGTAAAGATTATTCTTTTATTTGTCTTATACAATTTTGGATGACGAATCTACGTACTATCAATATTTTTTATACTTTCTTTTTAATATTTTAATTTAATTATGTTGTAGTATTTTTAGATTTTAGTATATTATTTAGTGAAATTTGATTTTCTTATTAGAAATTCGTGATATTTTAAAATAAAAATGTCTATATTATTTTGAGCATGTTTTTTTTTTCAGTTAAAGATATTTAAGATCTTTATTTATTTATTTATTTTGAAGTATTTTTAGAATTTTTATTTTTGTTTATATTTTATATCTATAAATTATCTAAGACTCCTATATCACCGTGGTTACAATTTTTTATTTTATTAAGTGTCTTTTAATTTCTCAAATTTTATTGGGTTGGTCAGAAACTCATTGCAATCATGTAGATATTTTTTCCTCAGCTTTTCATCCAAAATATAATTGGACTTGAAACACATATTTTAGTTGTGTATATAGATATGATGGATGAGATATGAATGATGATGAATGAATGGAGTGCAGAGTGTTTCAATTCCCCTTATGATGTTGCAGCATAAGAGGTGTCAATCTAATCTGAGTGTTTGCAAGCAACCAGGATGTGCATATATGCCTAAGTTAAGCCAAGTGTGAAGGATATCTATCACTAACAAACTATTGATGAAATGTAAAATGCAGAAAGTAAAAGATACTAAGATAGATGCTAAATGTAAAGAGAACAGACTAATCAAAGCTAAGATGAAACAAGAACAGAAATAGAAACTATAGTAATGCAAGTAATGAACTAATGCAAGACAAGTAATGAACAGAATACTAAGTGAATGCAACAGAAATGCAACTAAAATGAAACAGGAATTGAGACAGGACAAACACAAAGCATAAACAAGAATTCTGGGGATGAGCTCGAGCAAGAACTCAATCGAGTGTAGATCGAGTACAGGGTCGAGCTGGTCAAACGTGAGAAACAGAGCAATGCAAGCAAAACAGAGCAATACAAAAGCGAATCAAACAACAATCAAACAACAGGATTTAAGCTAGGAAATCAATAAACAAGGAAGGTCTTAGGGATGGATTCATGGGCAGGACTTTAGATTGTGGTTATCTAACTTAATCACCAAACCTCAATCAATATGAGCTAATCTCTAGACAATGATCTCCAAGAACATGTAATCCACTCTCATGGCAAAAACAATCAAACTCATATATTTCTAGGCTTGTTCTCACAAAGCAAAGAACTTATACAAGCAAGCATTAAGCAACAGATCATCTATAGTAAATAATCAAACAAGACATCTAATCTCTTAGCATGCCTAATGAAAATTTATAGATCTAGCCTTATCTTTGCACTTTAGACATTGGTGTGATGCTAAGAGGCTTGAGATCAAACCCTACCCTCTCGGTTATAGGATCAGCATTAAGAATATCTAGCCTAGAAGAGATCTAAAACAATCAAGCTTGACCAAATCAAACAACCACAACATCCATCCAGCCTAAACCATCCCTAAGAGCTAAGGAAACTACTCACAATCACACATGATGAACAACAAAGTCATAAACCCAGAAAATAACGAAACTTGCATCATTAGAAAGATAAAGCAAAGATATACAATATTGAAGAAGGAATCAAACTCGAATTCTCAATATTTTGAAAGTTATGAAACCAACAAATATGAAGAATCTCTTGTTTTTCTCCTTCAAGGAGGTACAAGATCTAAGAAAATAAAAGTGCAAAAGCAATAATTCCCAAAAGGGTAAATACTAGGTTTGAGAAATATCTAAATAGCTGGACTCTTTGGTGGCTGCAGGGTACAAGGCCTTATATAGTAAAAAGAGTGGAAGCCATAAAAATGCTAAAAGACAAAATAGCTAGGCGGCTCGGTCAGCTCGACCTGGTGCTCGGTTGAATTCTCTTTTCTTCTGCTCCTTCCACTCGGTCGAGTCCTTCTCCTCACACGGTCGAGTGTCTGGTCAAGTGGGCGGTCGAGTGGAACTCCGGACCTTGGTTCTTCAGCCCTAACTTCCTTGCTTTCTCCTCTTGATAGCTTCACTCCTCTTCAGCATTGCTTCCATGCTCCTTAGGCTCCAAAATCACCTGTTTATGCAAGAAAAGATGCAAATGCAATGCAACTATACTCTAATGCATGAACAGTCCTAAAGCTATGCAATAATGGTCAAAATGGATAGCAAAAGATGCAAAAGATGTGAATATACTAAGGGAAAACAGGGTAAAATATATGAACATCATGACTAAACAGTTTTAGTGGTTAAACAAACTTTCACTACAAATTTTAGTGGTGAAAAGAAACTACGTCAAAGTGAAAGTAATGAGACAAAATTTGTTTAATTTTTTCACAGATACATTTAATAGGTGGTGATAAATAGAGTATTTTAATAATAAAATATTTTAGGGTGTAAGAACACATTATTAGTGATAAAACATAGAGTAAAATTGTATGTGGATGCTAATAAGATGACGTTTTCTGTGACCTCCCCGTTTAAAAGAATTGATTTGGCCACCTATGTCACCAAAGTGCACTTATCTTTTTGGTTAAGGGTCTTGAGAGAACTCCAGAGTTAAGCGTGCTTGAGCTGGAGTAGTCTCAGGATGGGTGACCTACCGAAAAGTGACTGTTGGAACTGTGCAAGTGAGGACAAAACACAGGGAAAGATCATGTGGTGATTTGTAGGGACGGTAACAAGTCTTTAAAGCCTCCCAGACATAGCAAACCGGCCGCTGGATATAGATGGACTCACGGGCCTAATTATAGAGGGCCACAAAGTTTAAAGATGAGGTTTTGTATAAAGATCACTAGTCGAGGTTATTCTAGTGCTGGGAGAGCACAAAAAAGAATTGTAGCAGAAGAAGTAGAAAAGAGCAGTGTGGGACGACACCACACATTAATGTGGATTATGAACTTCTGCATAGTATTGTATATAAGCGTTACAGATGATTTAAAAAAAAAAAAAAAGTTTGTCGTGACAGTGGATGTAGGCTGTTTATAATTTGAAGTTGTCTTAACCCGAATGGGAATGGGATGGTGAAAATGGAGATTGTTGGTGGATTGCTGCAGACGACTAGCAGTAAGGAGGAGTAAGGAGGCAACTTGGATAGTTGTAGAGCAGGATGAGTCAAGACGAAAATGGTTGAAAAAGAAAAAAAGTGGTTGATTCAATATTGGTGTTTTGGGAGAAAGATTTAGAAAATGGTTGTTATTCTAAAGGGGAAAAAATGATTGAAGAAGAGAAAAACGCTAAGCCTACAACGTATGAAGTTTGATAGGTGGTATAGGAATCCACTAAATATAGCGAAATGGAGATCACTAAAAACTATGAGGAGGCAACATTATTTTGATTTGGTGTCTGGGTGATGCAGAATGGTCATTATGTGGTGAATGAGGATTATATGTAAAGTACTACTTTGACAAGGGAAAAAAAAATGCATGGAGGTGTGAAACCCAAAAGGAACCATAACCGTAAGAGAGTGTTAGGAAAACACTATGTTAAATTTAACATTGGGAAACTTTCAAAGGGATGTCAACTTTACAAGGTGAGCGCAGCGGAAGCTTGGTGGATCATTTAGCTCTCTGTTGCACAAAACCGTAATGGTCATGGTGGATGTGTACACTTCAGAACAATGTCAGACTAGGTCGTAGGTCGTATGTTGGTGAACTGGTTATTTTCACAAGTCAAGGTAATGGGAAGACCTTTTGTTGGAAATTGGAGTATTCTATTCAAGTTTTAGACCTTATTTGAAGGATGTGTATTATGTCTAAACGATGGAAAGTTAAAGGAACTGTGACACTTGACGTTCCATGTTGTAAATTGCTAAACGTCAGAACTAATCGTAGTAATGGAAGAATTAGTTTTGTGTTGGTTAAAAAGCTAAAAAAAAAAAATGAGAAGCATGAAGGGATTATTTCTAGTAAATGGAAACTAGAGTGATTATAGTATAACCAAGTGGAAACTTGCGGTTCATTGTTGATCGGAAATGTTTGGAAAGAAAACAAAACAAGCATATAGGAGAAGGACACTCTAAGTTGGATTGCATAATCTAAAACGCTAAAGATCAAAGAGAAAGATACTCCTAAGTTGAGACGAAAACTAAGTGGGGGAGAAACTATTTCGCAAATTCGAGAACGAATTTATTTTAGGTGGGGGAGAATTGTAACACCCCATTCCATTATAGTTTATTGGGTCATCATTTTATATTATTAGCTTCAACCAATTAAAAGCCCAAATGGGGTGAGTAATAAAACGACAAGGTATGTTGTGTTTTGTTGTGGGCATATACATATAAGCATATGTATCTCCTTCTCACGGGGGACGCCGCTAAAGGGATCGAGAGCACACACCAAACCTAGTAGACATTGAAGCTATCAAAGGAAGCAGGACGTTGCCAGATTTCGTTGGTATGAAAACAGAGATGGAGATGTTGTCGTCGTGTTGTGGTTACTTGTAGAGTTGCGGTGTCGTTGTTTGTTGTGTGAGTTGGTGACTTCGGATCTGTGATGAGGAGAGCGAGATGACCGGAGCAGGGGAAACTTCTTGGCTTTTAGCCGATGCATACTCATGAGGGAAGAGACGAGGTTGAGCCTCGGTGGTGGGACTGGTTGCGTGGAAAGAAAAGCGAAGCGGAGCTTCGATGGTGGTGTGAGAGGAAGAGAGAGAACGAGTTGGGCGGAAGGGGTGTATACCATTGGTGGGTCAGGTGATTCATGCAGTGGCTGTGTTCGATCACTGTGGTCGCTGGAGTGACCATGAGTGGAGAAAAGAAGAACAAGAAAGAATGAGGAATACGAACAAGCAAAAGAGGCAGATCCAAGTTCCAGTTTTTCGAGGCTGACTCCTGGCGGACCCGATGTAATTATCTCACAACTAAGATGTCTTTCGAAATGTCTCGCTGTCAAGAATCTATAGCCGCTGAGAGAGCTTGAATCGAGGATATATTCAAGAAGTTATGGAGGTTTCTTTCGGATCAAGTAACTGTTGATCTTGTCATATCTAGAACCCTAGAAACAGTTTCGTGTTGGCTTCTTCGAGGCATCGATTGGGGTTCAGAAACTTGTCGGATCGTCATGCAATTTGGTACAGAGCTGCATGATACTACTAGCTAGTAAATGAGTGGTGGGATTGCGTCTCTAACGGTTAGTTCTTGATTTAATTGCTTGTTTTAGAGACTGATTTGCATAGAGTTAATTGTAACAAGTTGCGTTGTTTGATTTGGAAAACGAGGTTGGATTGAGCTGAAGCTCTACTGGAGTATTCTTGAGGCATGTTTATATATTTTGGTTGATGGAGAACCAAGGTGGAAATCTCCAACGAGTTAAGGATAAGGTGAGGGTGGTATTTGCGGATATGCAGTAATCTCTTTCCTTATATACTCTTCGATAGTTGCTGAGTATAGACTCAAGACTTGTTTGTTAATTGAATGTGTTTGTGTGGATGTGTGTGCATGATAAAGTAGGTTGTTAGTAACATGATATATGTGAAGCTCATTAACTACATGATATGGTGTTATGAATTAACTTATATTATATTATAAATACAATTATGAACATACATGAGAATGAGAAACGAAAAGATACTTGAGGATGTTGGACTGTAATGGACTGACCAGTTTATTGCAGGTCATAAACCGCTGATGAGCAGTATGGGAAGAATCGAGCTATGGGCCGTGGTCTTCCAGGAATGGGGTTTGTGAGCCAGAAAAAGTGATAATGGCCAAACCTATAAGGAAAGTAAAACATATTAAGTAATGTAAAAAAACAGAAATGTTTGAATGTGGTAGTTGCCACAAAAGTGCATAAAATAATATGAAAGTTATTAAGGAGAAATAAGATGTTTGTTTCTTGTTTGTTTGATAAACATTCTGAATCTATACTAAATAATGGTTGATGATTATATTCGGAACGTGTTTATTGTATGTCCAGTGGGCAGAGTTTGATCTCCTCACTGAGTAAACTTGTTTACTCACCCTCTTCTTTCTCTTTTTCCCAGGTTAGTAAGTTCAAGAGTTATAGTTTGAAGTTTCTTTGTTGGTGAATTTTAAAGAAAGAAACGTTTTTGGCCAGACCGGATGGATTACATGTTGTTCCGTCTTTTGCGACGGTACGGGTGTTACATTATATATTTAACATGTTTAACAAAATTCATTATTTAGTATTAGAATTATACATTTAAAGGAGATTAACAATTTCATTTCACTTATCTTACACCGAATGAATATTAATACTAACCCTCTCACTCCGCTAGCTATTATATTTTTTTATTAAGATAGATTATTATGTCATATTTACATATATATATTATACTTTAATAAATTATAAATTTGCTGTCAAAAAAAAATTATAAATTTCTAATTACATCATAATAAAATATATCTTTTTAATCTGTAAACATATAATATTTATGTATTATGTTTATGAAGGTAAAATATAAAATTTAGAAGTTATTATTTTTTCTTAAAATCCAAATCTTATTTGTTAGATGAGAGGTGAAGTAAAATATTTAATTACTAATAAATATACTTTTAAGATATTGGTAATAAATTGTAAGATTTAATACGCTGGAATTCATCCAAAAAAGAGAAACCCGCTAAAATTTGTTTATGTTGTTTTTATATAATAATTAACAGTTTATTAGACCAAAGCCGAAAAACCAAAAACATGTACATACAAATAACATATTAAATTAAAGATTATATAGAAAATAACAAATAAAATAATAAAAATAACTACTACGTCAAAATAATTACAACGAATGAAAAATGTTTTTCATCTTTTAGTTTGCCACCAACTAATTTTAACTTGCTTTTGGAAATGATGATATTGTACATAAAAAAATTAAAAGTATTTTAAGAAGTTATTTGGTTTCCATATAATTAAAATATAAATTTTGAAAACTAAAAAAACAAATGCTAATAAGAGCAGACAGTAGAAAACCCGTTAATGAGCATGTTCATGATAAAATAAACTAAACTAAAACAAAAACTGGATATGGTGTCATAAAAACAAAAAAAAACAAAAAAAAAACAAAAAAAAAACTCGTTGCCAATACCAATTCAAGAGCCTAGATGATTGATTGTGTATTAGTGCCATGAGCGGAGGAGTAAGTCATCACATGCCATGAGTGGTATGTGTTGTTCGCTTTAGGTGTTGATGGTGTTATGAGATGTGGTTTAGGCTGTATTTATAGATGATCAATGCTAATAGATATGCTTGGTGAGCAAGTAGGAGAATTGTCGGATATTTTGATTAGTATTTTTGAGGTTAGGAAAAAATTGATTTATATTAGATATGCATAATTAAATTAGAATCATCGATTTAATGTTTTCCAAGTTTAAAATGAAGTGCAATCTCAACATAATTTTCTATAAAAGATAAATTTGGTTTAGTCAGTTTTGGGTTGTTTGCAGAGTGTAATATTATTTGTTTATCTTTGCTAGAACATTAAAATCGTTTAACAACAGAAGGAACATAGTAATTTTTTCACTAAAACATTTAAAACTTTTATTAAAAATGAAAACATAAATTGATTTTGTTAAGATATTTTAGGAAAACATATATTATTTCTGATTTTGGTATTATTTATTTATAAAACTTACCTCAAACGTTTTCTTATTTATTCAAATTGTCAAAGGATTAATTATGCAATATCTTACAAAACAAAGGGTAGAATACAAAATGTACTTCAAAAATGTATGTATAGATAGATGCTTGTATGTAGTTAATTTTGTTACTATACTAGATTTTAACCTGCGGTACACCGCGGGATACCTTTTTCTAAAACAAGTTTTTTTTAAGTTTTATTTATTTGTTAATTTTATTTGTTTTATTTAGTGTTTGAAATCATATAATTATATCTCATTGTTAATTCCATGATTTAACCCGTGGTACACCACAATTTTTTATATATATGTGTCATTTTCACTGTTCTAATTTTGTATATATATATATATATATATATGTGAGTAAGATTGAGTTATTATGCTCTATATTATTATTGTAAAAGGTTAATATACACCAATATATATAAAACATAATATTATTATTCATGGAAACAATAAGAATGTTATTTGATGTATGTGTATATATAAATATATATATATATATATATAAACTTATATTTGTGGGATTTTTAATTATTTGTTTTTCTAAAAAACCCTATATTAATTTACTGTCCAATACCAATAATTGCATAACTTTAAACTTTCATATAAATAAAATGTTCGCTAATAATAGTTGTATCATTTTGTTGAATTGATTAAATAACAAAAAAAAAAAGAGTTGACCAAAACCAAATCAAACTTGTTAATTACAACTTGAACCAAAAACCATTGAACGAAAATCTAGTAATGTATGAGAAATAAAATAAAACTAGATTTTAACCCGCGGTACACCGCGGAATGATTTCTTTTACTAAAATCATTAAATTTCAAATTGTAATTGTTAATAAATTTTATTTTATTTGATGTTTAAGATTGTATAGCTATAATTTGATAGTTAATTCTACGATTTAATTTCGGTATACAACACAATAATTTATTTTTGTTATAAATTAATTTATAGTATTAATATCCTTTTATATTATTAAGTTGTACTTGTTTGTTTGTTTATAATAATCATGTATATAGAGGTGTCAAACAGGTCGGTTCACATTTCTTTTTTCTTGGAATGCAGCGGGTCAACCCGCTAAGACCGCGGTCGTTAAAGTTATGCCTAAGCATGTCCCCGACCTAAATTTTATATTAATTATTCTTTAAAATTTTAGTGGCAATGAAAAAAACAAATTTTAAAATAACTTATAATATTAATATTTTGTAAATATCTTAATTGGTATACATTAAATTTTCTCACATTATCACATATTTCACATATTATATATACATAACTATGTAAAAATATTATTTATATATAATATATTTATTTTAATCATATATTTGTAGTTTCAGGATGACCCACCAACCGCAGATGTACTTTGCTAAAATCCGTAATTCCGATAGACTTAGGGGGGGTTATTGGATGTATGATTTTGATGGATTTGGAAATCCGAACAAAAATCATGTGTTATTCAATCATTGATTTTAAAATACTTATCAAAATCATGTGTTATTGGTTCCATGATTTACAAATACTTTTTAAAATCCTCTGTTATTCATTTAATGATTTGTTTTTAGATTTCAAAATCCACATTATGTTTTATATGGATTTGAATGGATTTGATAGTGTAAAATAGAATGATTGAAATCCAAGAATAAAACATGTTATTTCAAAATCCATCTGTTTTGATTTCTAAAATTTATAATTCCATATGGATTTAGAAATCATCTCTCCAATAAC
The DNA here is from genome assembly GCF_000633955.1 of Camelina sativa. Lineage (NCBI taxonomy): Eukaryota > Viridiplantae > Streptophyta > Magnoliopsida > Brassicales > Brassicaceae > Camelina > Camelina sativa. Next base: position 9,086,390 of record NC_025693.1, read on the forward strand.
AGCCCCTAATTGTGAGGACCGTCTTTTAACGGTACACCGCATGCCTATATTTTCTATGTAAATTATATCTATAGAAATTTATTACTTTTTAGTATATAAAACTGATTGTCGTAGCGATAGATTATTGACATTATAAATTTATAAGAATATCGATCATAACCCGTTCTATAATAGTTTTAATTTATTAAAGATTATTAAATAATATATTTTAAACCTTTTTTAATAATTAATTAGCTATATAGATAATAACATTAAAATTTTAGACAAAACTAAAAAAATTAAAGTAATTTAATATGATTGATTAGAGCAAATATAAATTTTCCTATATTGGAATGACAAAAATTTTGTTTAGTTTTGCCAAAAATTAGGGTAGGAGGTAGAGATAATTTAGGAACATTTTACTTGATTGATATGATGATATTTAATTTACATACCTTATTTTTGCATATATCGATTTTATCTTTTAATTTTTTAAAAAATGTTTTAATGATAATGATATTGGTTGTAAATACTTTCAAACTTCAAGACTATTTTGACAAAACTGCTGCAAAAATAATAATATAGATACACATAAATAATTAACCAAACTTCAACTCCAAAACATGTACCGCGGGTTAACACCCTTCAGCTTCTTTTCTGTATTCATCCATTTAGAAAGATTATTATGCTCATCATCTTTGATTTTAAGATTAATAACTTAAAAATCATCCCTCATTTCAAAATTGTGTTTTTAGTCGGCTTTTTCGCGTCAAGCATCTCTTCTCCCCGATGTTTACGACTTGACTAATCAAGTCTAGAAATAAAAAATTATATTATTAGTTGTAAACGATAATTTGGCTAGTAAATAGTAATATAGATCTGCACTGTTACAGTTTTTGATCAAATATACTTATCAGTCAACATGTTTTAGATCATCACTCATAAGTATGGGATCTTCACACCCTAAAGTAAAAAAATTATAAACAAACAACATTAGAGACGACGACAAAATGTAACTATAAAAAGTAATAGTATGACATGGTTACAGGAAATAAGAAGAAGTAGGAAAGAAAAGAAAACCTTTTTGCCGCCAGATTGAACATCATATCTATTAGAAAGGCAAATGTAGTAGCCATTGGAGTAATTTAATTTGTTTGCTTTTGCTACAGAGAAACAGTTTATTGTGTTTGGTGAACATATATGATGTGAGTTAGACTATTTATAGTTATTTCATTATTTGAGAAGATTGTACAGTTAAGAGTTTTCCTTGATCAGTTATCGAAAATCGTGGAGAGCACATAAAAAGTATCTTCGACATATTAAAAATTTTGGAAAAGTTTGAATATAATTTTGAAATTAGTAAATGAAATATGCTAGTAGTTATGAGTGTGAGTGTATATTACCCAATATTACCAATTGTACAATCGAAGAAAATATCCTTGAAGCTGTAACATCCGCAAATCGAAATCCCGGTTTAGGGATTGCATCGGTCGATGCAAAGTTGGTTTTTCTGTGGACGAGTTAAGTTAAACGCTGCGTTTTGGGTTAGGAAAATCCTTAACTCGAGTTTTTTTTATCTCATTAGCCATGTTTTAGCCGCTTTTGAGAGAAAACAAAAGAGAGAAAAGTTCTCTAAGTGTTCTTGAGTGTTCTTGGTGATTTCTGGAGATTTGAGGCTGTTTCTGTAGAGATCTATAGCTGGGATCGTTGTAGGAGCTTCCTAGGAGCGTTGTTTTGCTTGTTTAAGGTTCATAATCTTCTTGGCAAAGGTAAGTGCATGACCATGTCTTATCTAAGCTAGATATCTCTCTGATTTGCTTGTTATGTGTTGTTAGGCTTGTTAGATTGACTAGGATAGTATCCGCGCTACACCGCGGGTTATTTTTTATTTTGTTTTTATTTTAATTATTTTAAAGATAATTTTTATATGTTGTTTGTAATAATAAAAAAAATCAAAGCATATGTTGATTGATTATCATTTTTGATTTTTGATTTACCTTAAAAACATGATTTGTCAACATTAAAAAAAAATATAATATTTAAATAATTAAAAACTCTAGGATCGCAAAAGGCCAAAATCATACCATATAAATCTCATAATAAAATTCTCTGAAACAAAATCCGCCTCAAACCCAAACCAAAAAATATTTCAATATCCACCTCTGTCGCATATTCGAAATCACATCATAGTTATGTTTATGTAGCATTAAATCTACGAGTAAATAATAATGAAGAAAAATGTTTCACCTATTGGTTCCTAGTTTCAATCTCTTTATCAAAGAAACATCTTCATTATTCTTGCTCCATCGTGAAGCATTTCGAACAAAGATATGTATTTTACTCTTGTGGTCTTTTAGTCTGCAGTTTAGTATTTGTAAAACTTTAATATCTCTTCTTCCAAAACAAAGATATGTACTTGACTCTAGTGGTCTTTTAGTCTGCAGTTTAGTATTTGTAAAACTCTAACATCTCTTCTTCCAAGGGATGAGTCTTGCCTACAACCACAAGTTAACCTCTGACTCTTTATCTTCCATCACTGCTTTTTCAGTGTTAGCATTGTCTCCATTTTTCTAAGCCTCTGACTTTTTGTCTTCCGTCACAGCTTTTTCATCATCTTTTTTTTTTTTTATATCTCAACATCTATCTCCATTTTCTTTAGTTCAGACATATCCTCATTTTTCGTAACTTCTTGTGTTTCGTTATCTCGAGAATTCTCCTCCTCCTTTGCCACTTAAATGTTGAAACTCATTTCTCCTTTCCCATGTCAGACCCAATATTCAAGAACACTCAAACAAAGCTTCAGATCCATCCAACCTTGTTTGTCAAACCAAACATTAAAATGTTACTATTTACTCCATACAAATGTCTCAAAACACACCAATGGAAAACCACAACTAACCATTAAAATCACAATCCCACCGTTGAATTTGTAGCCAGTAGTACCGTGAAGCTCCCCACCAAATCTCAGCTCGATCGGGTAAGTTTTGGACTACCAATCACAGTTCCAAGGAGACAACCTCGAATCTGATTTCTAGGATTTCTGATTTGGGCAGTTCCAATAATTTCTTGCCTAGGAAGCAACCCACATAACTTCTTGAATATAACTCCGATCGGACTTCTGTGAGTTGCTACGAGCTCATGGCTTGATGGTGATCACGCAAGTATTTTTTTCTTTCTAAACCGATGTCACATCCGGCACGGAAGAGCCTCCAAAGGCACCTCTCCAAACTGCTTTGTTTTCTTATTCCTCTTTCTCGTTCTTCTTTTCTCCATCTCTGATCTACTCCGAATTTGCTCTTCCACCACCACCGTGGCCTGCCACAGTCACAATAATGACTACCAGATCCACCACCTCCGCAACGTCTCATTTTCCGTTGATTGTTATACGGTTCGCCGCTTCCCATCTCCATCTCTCGGCACCATCTTTTCTTCTTCCTTTTTCTCTATTTTTTTACGATCTCTCTCTTGCTCTCCCATACTCTCTCTCATGGCTACCTCTCTTCTCCTCTCTCCTTCTTGCGACGATGTTAGGGTTCAACACCAACTCTCTCTCTCCCTCCTTGTTGAACAAACCCTTTTTGTTACACCGGCGAAAATAACGTTGAATCCGCAGTGCTGGTGATCCCATGGCTCTCTTTCTACCGATTGGATCAGAACCGACGATGAAAGCTAATTAGAAAGAAGAAGAAATCGAATCATCGAAGAGAACAAATATGTGTCCACCTAGATAAAAAAAAAAGTTGATCTGTATTAATATTTTAATTTGATAGGTTAGTGAATGATTATTAGTGGAATAGAATGATGACCTATATTAATTAAAATGTTTTCATTGGTTACCTGTTTTAATTGATGTGTCATCTCCAGAATGCTTCACAATGCTGATGTGTCATGCTCTGGAGACAAACATTCAAGTTTTATTGTATTGATGTTTGGGAAGTTAGGAAGCTTTCTTGAGGCTGGGGATCGAGTTTTGTGGTTGTAGGAACGAAGATCCGACAAGAAGCTTCGGGGAAAACACGATGCTCGGCATTGCATCAATCGATGCACTTTTTGTGTTGGTTGATGCAAGTGCGAGGACGGCGCGTAAAACCTAGGGTTTTTGTGTGATGTCGAGCATGCGTCGTTCGATGCAGTGCGAGTGTTGATCGATGCAAGTGCATCTAGCATCGGTCGATGCAACCTTGTGTCGGTCGATGCATCCCCATCTGGTGTCGGTTGATGCATGTTGGTGTCGGTCGATGCAGAATCCTGGTTTGTTATTCTTGATTGTTGATTGTTGGTTGATGGTTAGAGATGTCTCTATTGCTTGTGTGTATATCCCAGTAGATGGGAGGATTGCCTTACTGAGTGTTTATAAAATACTCATGCATTGCAATTTGTGTTTGTGGTGCAGGTAAAGGCAAAATGTGATCGTGGAATCAAGGCAATGAAGAGGAGGATGTTCTAGTGGTTCGCTTGGTTGTCTGGCTTCTGTTAGGTTGCTAGAGTTGAGTCCTAGAATGTTGTTAGGATTGCTGGTTCTCTGGTTTATGTTGTCTAGATCATTAGTTTTCGATTTGGCATTAATGTTGGTTATTGGATTATTATTGGTTATTCTATTGGATATTGATATTGGTTATTTCTACTGTTGAATGTGATTGTGGTTAGGTGGCTAGTAGGTATGAGACCACTAGTTGTAGTTTATTTATTGTATTATATTTATATATTTACTATTTATTATTTTTTTCTAAAAAAGGTCGGTCCTTTCAGTTTGGTATCAGAGCCCTTACGGTTCTAGGTTTGGGTTCACTAGGCTTTGTGCTGTAGATGTTTGGGATTTGCATGCTTTGATTGATTATGTGAGTTAGTCAATTGTGTGTGGCATAGAGTCCTAGAATATCCTCTTCGAGCATACTTTGTGATTCCACGGTGAGTTTATGTTTCTGTGTTATAGTAGGAATTGTTTATTTAGACTTCTATTCATGGTAGTGCAGATGGCTAGAGATGGTGCTGTTGCTGGTCGTGGATGTGGATGTGGTCGTGGACGCGGACGTGGTCGTGGTAGGGGCAGAGGCTAAAGAGTGAGTGAAACTGCGGACCAGAGTGTGACAGCTGAGGGTGTTGGCGAGTCGCAGGGTGTCCAGGAGGATTCCATGAGTGTGGCCGGAGGGGGCGCTGTTGATGCTCTAGTGGCCAGTGGTGTTAGGGTTCCGGGTGTAGGAGTCCCAGTGGGTGGAGCCCCTGGTGCTGACTTTACGTCTTTGCTAGCACAGTTAGTTGAGCGGTTGCCAGCAGTGGTACCGGCTCAGGCTCAGGTAGTGCCACCAGTGGTGGCGGAGGAGTGGCAGCCAGTGGCTGCAGATGCAGGAGCACATGGACGTTATTTGTCCATGCTCAAGGAGATGAAGGGCATTGAGACTGCACGGTTTTCGGGTGGTACAGATCCTACTGCTGCAGATGCATGGAGGACGAGTGTGGAACATAACTTCCATACTCTGAGATGTCCTGAGGAGTTTTGGGTGGACATAAGGGTCCATCATCNCCTTGTGTCGGTCGATGCATCCCCATCTGGTGTCGGTTGATGCATGTTGGTGTCGGTCGATGCAGAATCCTGGTTTGTTATTCTTGATTGTTGATTGTTGGTTGATGGTTAGAGATGTCTCTATTGCTTGTGTGTATATCCCAGTAGATGGGAGGATTGCCTTACTGAGTGTTTATAAAATACTCATGCATTGCAATTTGTGTTTGTGGTGCAGGTAAAGGCAAAATGTGATCGTGGAATCAAGGCAATGAAGAGGAGGATGTTCTAGTGGTTCGCTTGGTTGTCTGGCTTCTGTTAGGTTGCTAGAGTTGAGTCCTAGAATGTTGTTAGGATTGCTGGTTCTCTGGTTTATGTTGTCTAGATCATTAGTTTTCGATTTGGCATTAATGTTGGTTATTGGATTATTATTGGTTATTCTATTGGATATTGATATTGGTTATTTCTACTGTTGAATGTGATTGTGGTTAGGTGGCTAGTAGGTATGAGACCACTAGTTGTAGTTTATTTATTGTATTATATTTATATATTTACTATTTATTATTTTTTTCTAAAAAAGGTCGGTCCTTTCAGTTTGGTATCAGAGCCCTTACGGTTCTAGGTTTGGGTTCACTAGGCTTTGTGCTGTAGATGTTTGGGATTTGCATGCTTTGATTGATTATGTGAGTTAGTCAATTGTGTGTGGCATAGAGTCCTAGAATATCCTCTTCGAGCATACTTTGTGATTCCACGGTGAGTTTATGTTTCTGTGTTATAGTAGGAATTGTTTATTTAGACTTCTATTCATGGTAGTGCAGATGGCTAGAGATGGTGCTGTTGCTGGTCGTGGATGTGGATGTGGTCGTGGACGCGGACGTGGTCGTGGTAGGGGCAGAGGCTAAAGAGTGAGTGAAACTGCGGACCAGAGTGTGACAGCTGAGGGTGTTGGCGAGTCGCAGGGTGTCCAGGAGGATTCCATGAGTGTGGCCGGAGGGGGCGCTGTTGATGCTCTAGTGGCCAGTGGTGTTAGGGTTCCGGGTGTAGGAGTCCCAGTGGGTGGAGCCCCTGGTGCTGACTTTACGTCTTTGCTAGCACAGTTAGTTGAGCGGTTGCCAGCAGTGGTACCGGCTCAGGCTCAGGTAGTGCCACCAGTGGTGGCGGAGGAGTGGCAGCCAGTGGCTGCAGATGCAGGAGCACATGGACGTTATTTGTCCATGCTCAAGGAGATGAAGGGCATTGAGACTGCACGGTTTTCGGGTGGTACAGATCCTACTGCTGCAGATGCATGGAGGACGAGTGTGGAACATAACTTCCATACTCTGAGATGTCCTGAGGAGTTTTGGGTGGACATAAGGGTCCATCATCTGGTTGGTGATGCTCAGGTGTGGTGGAGATCAGTGGCTGCTAGGAGAGTGCAGAGGGAGATGACTTGGGCTGACTTCGTCTTGGTGTTCAACCGCAAGTATTTTCCTAGAGAGGCATTGGACTGGTTGGAGGTGCAGTTCCTTTAGTTGTCTCAGGGGACACGGTTAGTGCGGGAGCTGGACTTGGAGTTTAGTCGACTTCTATGTTATGGGGGCCGATCTATGGAGCTTGAGGAGGCCCATATCAGGAGGTTTATGAGGACTCTTCGTGATGACTTGAGGGTCCATTGTAGAGGACATAGTTATGCTACACGTGCAGAGCTGGTTGAGACTGCAGCAGAGATTGAGGAGGATATCCGGGCACAGCCAGTGGCGGTTAGTCCAGCAGTTCAGCCTAGTAAGGCTCAACATGGTTCTAGCAGGGGCGGCAAGCCTATGCAGGGAACCAAGATGAGGTGGGAGACTATGCAGACGTCGAGTGGTGCGAGTTGCTTCAAGTGTGGGAGCAAGGATCACAAGTTTGCTAGCTGTCCCAAGATGAGTGCTCCGATGGCAGGGGTTTGTGTATGCTATCATTGCAGGGAGCCAAGGCACATCAGGCCCTTGTGTCCCAAGTTGCTGCCGGCAGCAGTGGGCGTTGCAGCAGGTGCAGCCTGGAGGTCAGCAGGTGGCACGGATTGAGCAGTGCTGGGACGATCACAGGTATAATTTCTGGTACTTAAACTTTGTGAATTTCAGTAGGTTCAGATTTTCTGTTTTCCTGTGATAAAGTATTAGGTTCTCAACACATGAGGTTTGTGTAGGGACCTTGTTGGTGGGCGGGTTTAAGTCCCACGTTATGTTTGATTCTAGAGCTTCTCATAGCTTCATTACTCCGGAGTGTGCAGAGAGAGTACGAGAATCAGAGGGGATCCCGGGGAGCGTACAGGATTTATCAGAGTTGCGGGATGCAAGTTCCTGAGAGTTGTTGGACGAGTTAGAGGAATTGATATTCAAATTGCATGAGAGTCGTGGCCATCGGATTTGCTTATCAGTCCAGTGGAGTTGTATGATGTTATTCTTGGGATGGATTGGTTGCATCGGCATATGGTACATTTGGATTGCCATCGGGGTAGAGTGGAGTTTAGCGTCCATGAGGGAAGTTGGTTTTTCAGGGTATTAGACCGAGTTCGGAGAGTCTCGTGATCTCGGCCATCCAGGCTGGGAAGATGATCGAGAAGGACCGTGAGGCTTATTTGGTTACTATATCTATGCCAGAGTCAGTGGGGAAGTCTGCGGTTAGTGTTATTTCGGTAGTGGAGGAGTTTGAGGATGTGTTTCAGTTATTGTAGGGATTACCACCATCTCGGTCGGATCCTTTTACTATTGAACTGGAACCAGGGACGACGCCGTTATCCAAGGCTCCTTACAGAATGGCTCCAACAGAGATGGCAGAGCTGAAGAAGCAGCTAGAGGACTTGTTGAGTAAGGGAGTCATCCGTCCTAGTGTATCACCGTGGGGAGCATTGGTGTTGTTTGTAGAAGGATGGGAGTTTTCGGTTATGTATTGATTATCGGGGTTTGAACTGGGTCACTGTGAAGAACAAGTACCCTCTTCCTAGGATCGATGAGTTGTTGGATCAGTTGAGAGGTGCTACTTGGTGCTCCAAGGTAGATCTGGTGTCGGGTTATCATCAGATACCGATAGATGAGGCACATGTGAGGAAGACGGCTTTCAGGAAGAGGTATGGGCATTATGAGTTTGTGGTGATGCTTTTCGGGTTGACTAACGCGCCAACAGCGTTTATGAGATTGATGAACAGCGTGCTTCTGGAGTTTCTAGACGTGTCTGTCATCATTTTCATCGACAATATCATGGTATATTCTAAGAGTCTTGAGGAGCATGCAGTGCATTTGAGGTCAGTTTTGGAGAAGCTGCGGGAGCAGAAGTTGTTTGCCAAGTGAAGCAAGTGCAGTTTTTGGCAGCGCGAGATGGGTTTTCTGGGTCACATTGTTTCTGCAGAGGGGGTTTCTGTAGATCCGGAGAAGATTCAGGCTATCAGGAATTGGCCTACACCGCAGAATGCCACAGATATCAGGAGTTTCCTTGGATTGGCAGGTTACTACAGGAGGTTCGTACAGGGCTTTGCGAGTAGGGCACGCCCTATGACTAAGTTGACAGGGAAAGATGTTCCTTTTGTGTGGTCACAAGAGTGTGAGGAAGGCTTTGAAAGCCTTAAGGAGATGTTGACTACTACGCCAGTGTTGGCTTTGCCTGAGCAGGGGGAACCCTACGTGGTTTATACAGATGCATCTAGAGTTGGTTTGGGGTGTGTGCTGATGCAGCATGGGAAGGTGATTGCCTACGCTTCGCGGCAGTTGCAGAAGCATGAGGGCAACTATACTACTCATGATTTAGAGATGGCTGCTGTAGTTTTTGCCCTGAAGATTTAGAGATCTTATCTTTATGGTGCAAATGTACAGGTGTTTACAGATCATAAGAGCCTGAAGTATATATTTACTCAGCCTGATCTGAATTTGAGACAAAGGCGGTGGATGGAGCTTGTGGCAGATTATGATTTGGAGATAGCCTATCACCCTGGTAAGGCTAACACGGTTGCGGATGCTCTGAGTCGGAAGATGGTAGATTCGGCTCAGGAGGAGGAGATGGAGTCTCTGGTAGGAGAGATTAGTGCTTTGAGCTTGTATGCGGTAGCACAGGAACCATTGGGTTTGGAAGCAGTTGATAGAGCAGATCTTTTGAGTAGGGTGCGGTTGGCTCAGGAGAAGGATTTGGGGCTGGTGAATGCCTCAAAGGATGTGGAATCAGAGTATCAGGTCTCAAATAATGGTACTATCTTGGTGCACGGTCGGGTTTGTTTGCCCAAGGATGAGGAGTTTAGACAGGAGATCCTGAGAGAGGCTCATGCGAGCAGGTTTTCTATTCATCTAGGAGCGACTAAGATGTACCGTGATCTCAAGAGGTACTATCACTGGGTCGGGATGAAGAAGGATGTAGCTAGTTGGGTCGCCAGGTGCGATGTGTGTCAGCTAGTGAAGGCTGAGCATCAGGTTCTAGGCGGGTTACTGAAGAGTCTACCCATTCCTGAGTGGAAGTGGGATATGATCACTATGGACTTTGTGGTAGGATTGCCAGTGTCTCGGAATTTTGATGCTATTTGGGTCATTGTGGACCAGTTGACTAAGTCAGCACATTTTCTGGCCATTAAGAAGACCGATGAAGCAGCGGTCTTGGCTAAGAAGTATGTCAGAGAGATAGTCAGATTGCATGGGGTGCCAGCGAGTATCGTTTCTGATAGGGATTCTAAGTTCACTTTAGTGTTATGGAAGGCATTTCAGGCAGAGATGGGCACTAAGGTGCATATGAGTACAGCTTATCATCCCCAGACAGATGGACAGTCAGAGAGGACGATTCAGACGCTAGAGGATTTGCTGAAGATGTGTGTTGGATTGGGGTTGCCATTGGGCAGATCACCTGAACATGGTAGAGTTTGCTTACAATAACATCTATCAGGCGAGTATTAAGATGGCTCCTTATGAGGCTTTGTATGGGAGGCCATGCCGTACACCGTTATGCTGGACTCAGGTGGGGGAGAGGAGCATGTTCGGGGCAGATTTTGTCCAGGAGACCTCAGAGAAGATTCGGATTCTCAAGCTGAACATGAAGGAGGCTCAGGATAGGCAGAGGAGTTATGCTGATAGGAGGAGGAGAGATCTTGAGTTTCAGGTAGGAG
>NC_025693.1:9097274-9108594 GCF_000633955.1 Camelina sativa
TCGTTGACAGAGACTAAGTTGAGTCCGATGTTTATGGGTCCGTTCAGAGTGATTGAGCGGGTGGGACCGGTAGCATATAGGCTGGAGTTGCCTGAGGTTATGCGTGCGTTCCATAAGGTGTTTCATATATCTATGTTGCGGAAGTGTCTCTGTGAGGATGATCAGTTGTTGGCTAAGATTCCTGAAGATCTTCAGCCTAACATGACTTTGGAGGCAAGACCAGTGAGGGTTCTCGGGAGGAGGATCAAGGAACTTCGGAAGAAGAAGGTTCTTTTGGGACTGTGATGGTGTGGAGGAGCAAACTTGGGAGCCTGAGGCGAGGATGAAGGTAAGGTTTAAGAAGTGGTATGAGAAGCAAGCCGCGACATAAACTTGTCTAGCCTGGTCCCATCTGTAATCCGTGGCTGGAGCGGGAATGGTGTATTACAGCCCATCTCTCTTGTTTACTCGGTCACTTGGGGTGGTTGGTTGTGCGACTCAGTAACAAGATGAGGTAGTGCTTTCCGTGAGGCAGGGTTTTGGAGATAGTTTCCTGAAATAGAAGTTTCCAAAAGTGGAAGGTGCTAAATATGGAAAGTTTTATGTGAGTTAGAATTTGTCCATTTTAGTGGTGGAAAGCCTCGGAGGGGCTTGTGTGGCCTTTGTGGCGGGCTTTTGAGTCATTGTGCCCGTGTGTGGCAGTCTTTTGAGACATTGTGTGGCCTTTGTGGCGGGCTGTTTAGCCAGATGTATGGCCTTTGTGGCGGGCTGTTTAGCCAGATGCGTGGCCTTTGTGGCGGGCTGTTTAGCCAGAGTACCTGTTTAGGCGGTCCTTCGGGACAGATGGTCTTTGTGACGGTCCTTCGGGACATATGGTCTTTGTGATGGTCCTTCGGGACATATGGTCTTTGTGATGGTCCTTCGGGACAAATGGTCTTTGTGACGGTCCTATTTAGGACATATTGTTTGGTCTTGGAAAACAAAATAAGAATCAAATTGTTGTTTTATTTGTTTGCGAAGGATTCATATATATAACATCTCAAAACACAACAGAATGTGTAGTTAAGTATATGAGAGTTTTTATTTCCATATTGATTGCTGTTATTTTTTAGTTAGAATGAAATGTAAACTATTTTGGAAACAAAATCTGGAGTAATGTTAGTTTTGGAATTTTTTTAGGGGTTAATGTTGTAAATAACTTTTTAAATAAACAAAACTGAAAGGACATAACACAAAATGTACTTAAAAAATGTTAATATAGATGAGTTTGATTAAAAGTGTTAAAAATAATGGCATTTGTGGATATCAGTTTTGAAAAAGAGATGCACAAAAATATACTTCAACAATGGTAAGATGTATAAACATTTAATAATAAAAGTAAATAAAAAAAAACTAGGTAGTAGCCTGTGCTACAGCACGGGACAAAATATTTTCATAGAAATTTTAAATTCGTAAAATGACTAAGAATTATATTAATTCGGGTACTATAGAACATATGCGTTATTTTCATGTAAATTAAAAAAAAATTAAACCTAGTCGTGTTTACTTTGGATGGAAAACACGTCTTATCTTGTCTCATCCCCTCACATCCTAACCCATCCCCTTCATCGGTTCCAATTTAGGAGTCAATCTATAAACATAACATAGATTTGAGACGATTTTGAGGAGAGAGAGACGGTGACCTGGAAACGAAAGAAATTATTATTAGACGAAAATGATGAGCTGTATTATTTGTTATAATTTGATTAGTTATCTATTTTTACTGATGCGTCTGCATATGCTTGAATCAAAAATATGAGATGTTATGCCCTGGTGAGAAACATAAAAAATTTAGGGGGTGGTATTGGATTCTTATATATAAAGATTTTTAAAGAGTTCAACAAAATCATTAAAAATGAATAAGTGAAAGATTGTTAAAGATTGCTAGAGAGTTTTGTTGATTAGATTTCTAAAATCTTGTAAACTAATCCAAACAATCTCTGTATTTTTGTAATACTTTCCATGATTTTATTTTATAAAGAAAGTGTCTACAACCATAAACCAATAACATAATAATTGAATTCATTAACAATTCTAGATTCTTTTATTTTAATTGAATAACACAAAACTTTTAATGATTTTAGAAAAATCTGAATCCAATAACCCAGATTTGTTAAAATTTTAAATGACTTTTTACAAATCACAAACTAATAACAAAACTTAAACATAGTTTAACAAAATCTTGATTTAATAACAACAAAAGGTTATAGTAAATTTTGTAGTATATATCACATCCTAATATTTATATCTCTCCCAAAATATTTCAATGGGAATTCCGATCATATCTATACATTGACAATTTTGAGAAACGTATCTCAATCTCTCGTTCTTACTAAGGGAATAAGATATATACAGATTCAAGTCTTTAATTGATTCTAAATTTATAGTAATGAACTAAAATTCTGCAATCAATTCTCAAGGCTTTAAGACAGAAACATATTTTTCTGCTGATTTTGCATAATCCCATTAATTTTTTCAAAAGGTAAACTACCAAAAAAAGATTCACAGCAGTGTTCCATATTCTTCTATAAATAATCACTCTTCTTTTCAATAAAAATAAGTAATTAACTCGGAGAGAGCAAAAAAAAAAAAACATGAATCTATCAATGAGTTTTGTTGTATTACTGGCAATTCTTGTGTCGGCGGCCAACCTTGTCTTGGCTCATGTCGGTGTTACGAATATCGACTCTTCGTGGTACGACGCACACGCTACGTTTTATGGCGACATGAGCGGCGGGGAAACCATGCGTTAGTATTTTATTATAATGCCTTTTTCTGTTTTTTTTTTTTCTTTGTGCTAATGATTTTTGATTAATAGTGTCTTACAAGTAATTTTTTTTTTATACAAAAAAGCTTGTTCAGATTTAGTGTTTCTAGATCTATAAATTAACCATAATTTTTCTGTTCTAAACCATTCTGTTTTTATCGTTTAGTTACAATATTATTCAACAATTGTTTTTTAAAAATCGACTATATGGTTAAGTCTCCGATCGAATATATATATATATATATGCATATTTAAACAATATATATATATATATATATATATATTATATATGTGCCCTTTCTTTTTGAAACCATAAATTATATACAACCGCAATTATGCCTATTTAAATTTATATGCTCATTTATCTATTTTTTAATAATACATTAATCGTATGTAATTTTGGTGTGACCAGAGGGAGCGTGTGGTTATGGCGATCTATTCAAAGAAGGTTACGGCTTAGAGACCGCGGCGCTAAGCACGGCGTTGTTCAACAACGGACAGACTTGTGGTGCATGTTTTGAGCTCATGTGTGTAAACTCACAGTATTGCAAACCTAACACCGGTACGATCAAGATCACAGCCACAAATTTCTGCCCACCAAATTACGCCGAACCGGTTCAGTACCATTGGTGCAACCCACCTAACAGCCACTTCGACCTATCAATGAAAATGTTCCTTTCGTTCGCTGAGTACAGAGGAGGGATAGTTCCGGTGAAGTTCAGGAGAGTGATGTGTAATAAGAGTGGTGGTGTGAGGTTTGAGATCAAGGGAAATCCTTATTTTATCATGGTTTTGGTGTATAACGTTGGTGGTGCAGGAGATGTCTCTAACGTTGAGATTAGAGGGCATAAGAGTAATTGGATCGCAATGAGTAGGAATTGGGGACAAATTTGGAATACTGGTTCCAACTTGGTTGGACAAAGGCTCTCGTTTGTGGTTCGGACCAGTGATGGTAGGAGCTTGGCGTTCTTTAATGTCGCACCGGAGAATTGGGGGTTCGGTCAAACTTACGAAGGAAAACTCAATTTTTAGATTTTTTTTTTTGTTTTTGTTTTATTTTTGAAAACATTAATTTCTAGAATATATATTTTTTTTTTTTGTAGTTGGAAACTATTGCTTAAAACTTCATAAATCATAATAAATTTTAATCTTATTAATTTTGTTGGAAATAGATAATTTAAACATATATTTGATTTGTGGATAAACACAAAGGCAGCTTCCAAGCACTCTCTTGTGAGGATGATAACTGTATACTTGTAATTGCCCATAAGAGGCCCATAAGCTTTGTTTCTATGAAAGAAAAGAGGAAATTCGAGCCTTAACGCTACGAGTGTGTTAGGCCCAATTCTTAATGATCCAGAAGAATCTAAGCCTAACGATATTGTATATCACTCTAACAATGTTTCTAAAGTGATAGTGGCTAAACTTATACACTAATAATCGGCTTAAACTCTAGGTGAACCATATATATATTTTTTTCATCTACCTAGTTTATTGTTACCTCGTCCTATATACTCTAGAAAGTGGTTCAACTTTCAACCAGCTCAAGTTAGATAACCCTTTGCTTTGTAATATAAATGATGAGGAAAGAACAAAAACACAAAATGAATGAAAAGATGTTTCGTCAACATCTATATATTTCCTTTGTACGAAAAAAAAAGAAAGAAAACATGAGATTTGGACCTTTCCATCATATTGTCTTTCACATGCACACTTAAACAAGCAAAATCAAAGGGAAACCAAAAACTTTTGTTCTCCTTCTCTCATCTTATAAGACACTATGACTTAAAAGAAATAAAATAGGAAAACCAATAGGAAAAAAGTCTATCATGTATACACACCAAGATAGTTTAATAACTTCTGTCTTAGTAAATTGAAGCTATTCGTTAATTAGTCGGTACATATATTTTATTGAGTACGTTGAGGTAGACTAGTAGTGGATCACTAAATCTTCCATATAGGATTACTTAACTTTATAGATGCGAGTGTTACTGTATTATCGAAATTTTAGTCTCTAGGAAATCTTAACAAAAGATAGATAAATTAATCACTAGATCAAATCTAAGCTTAGATAAATGTTTTCGTAGTTATAAATATGCATAAAAACGTTGTGAGCTTATAGCATCATCCAATTATTAGTCTTTCACTCTTTCTTCTCCTTTACTTATAGATATGTACAGATTATTCAAACTAATATTTTAAAATGCTAAGATTTTACTTAGTACATCATCATGATATATCATGATATGTAAATTTATATAGAATACGTACAAACCTATAATCAATATATCATGATATGTAAATTTATATAGAATACGTACAAACCCATAATCAATCACGTGCTAGCAACAGCTAAATATAAATGCATGTCACACATGCCTGTTAACCTGAAATTTAGATATAAACCCATGTGCAGCAAATCAAAATTTATCAGAAAAGAAACCACCATTTTTTGTGATCGATGATTTAATTAAGAGAAATACCCTAAATAACATCAAAACAAGTTTCATGGACAACTATAGCATAAATAGCATCAAAACAAGTTTTATGCACAACTATAGCATACCTTCCATAAATTTCAAAAAATAACATTATTTAACATATTAAAGTATTTAAAATTAATTTTTAGGATATTCTTTTTTATGTTTGGGTTTTCAATTTCACATTTAGGGTATAGTTTTGAAGGGTAGGGTTTAATATTTTGAATTTATGAATTAATTTTGAAAGACTAATTGGTGCTATTTTTAGAATTTTAGTGATATTGATTTAAATTTGGAAAAAACTTATTTTGGTACTATTTTTGAAAATCTTCCTTTAATTACTCAAAAAATGAAAAAGAGGAATTAAATGTGTGCATGCATGGAGAGAAGAAAGAAACAAATGTATGCAGGGAATGTGGAGAACATGCTCTGTACATTTTTCATATGCTTGCTTCTCTGTCTCCTTACCCTTCAACTTCTCCCATGTGCACTCACATGCCCATCTTATCTCCCAACTCTCTTATCCTTTTTACTTAACCGGTTTCCGGTTTAATTCTCCGTTTATTTATTACAAGTTTCCATGCCCATGGTTGTCCAGTGAGGTTTTAGGTGACCCATAACAGTTTCACATGCACAACCTAATCTACGGACACCACACATCCTTCGATGCACCTCTTTGTCCAGCTATTCCCTTCCATTATATATCCCAACTCTTCCTCCAACTTTTACCAATATAACCTTCCACCGCTCTTCACCAAAACGCATTCGTCAATTTTGATAGTGATTAGGATTTATTTTGTGATTCAAAGCTCGGTCGTCACAAACTATGTATTTAAAGCTTATGCAAAAATTTTAATTATTGATACGCTTGATGTGTTGAAACTTAAAAAGAGACTATCTAGTAACTTTATTGTGTTGGTTTTGACAAAAAAAAAAAAATTATTGTGTTGGTTGAGGGATTAGCAATATTTACCTTTGGCCAACATAAAGTTGACATGGTGTCTTTTAACAAAAAAAAGTGAAAATATACCAGTTTGACACAAATTTAGCAATTAATTGCTAGATTAACACTCCAACCTATCCAATAACTAGAATGACACAATTTTGAGGTAAAAAGACTAAAAACCCAGAAAATTTTCTTTTTAATTTTTAAATTAAAAAAAAAAAAACCAATATAGCATTTAATATTTGGATTTAAAAATAGGATTAATGAAAAATATAAAGTGATTAAAAATAGACTAAAAACCCAGAAAATTTGTTATTTATTTATTTTTTTAAAACGAAAATACAATATAGCATTTAATATTTTGATTTAAAATATGATTAATGAGAAATATAAAATGATTAAAAATAGAATTTTTATTTTTAATATAATTTTTAAAAATAAAGTATGATTTAAAATATAATGTATAAAAATAATATTCAAAAAATTGTTTATAAAAATATTTAAAAGATATGATTTAAAAATATGAAGTTTAACATATATAGTTTAAATAAGTTTTATTGAAAATATAATGTATGAAATTATAACTAAAAAAGTAATGTATATAAAAAGTATTAAAATAAGATTTATGAAAATATAATATAATATATAAAAATATGATTTTAAAATATGAGGTCAATTTTTTAAATATGATTTAGGAAATTAAAATGTATAAAATATGCTTTAAATATAAGAGTTTGAAAATATGATTTATATTAAATATAATTAATAAAAATATGACTGAAAAATATAACTTAAAACAAATCTGTTGTCACTATATTTACATTTTACATCTAATAAATCTGTTATCAAACACAAGATTTTTGGAAGTAAATAAAAAAACTGTCATAGCGTAAAAAACCTGCCATAACATATAGTATTCACATAGGTCATTTTAGCAATTTTTTAAAAATGTTATAAATCTGTTATTAAACGACAGATTTTTAGTTAAATTAAAAAATCTGTCGTAACTTAAAACAAATCTATTATCACTAGAGGTTAACCTAGTAATTATTTTTTGTAAAAAAATCTGTCATGTTACGACAGATTTTTAATTAAGAAAATAAATCTGAAATAACTGAGGAAAATAAATCTGCCAGACATTTTACAAAACTGTCTATATTGTGAAAATATGTGATGTCTTTATAAATAAGTCTGTCGTGAAAAATAAATCTGTCATCAATTATAAATCTGTCATAACTGTGTTAAAAAAATCTGTCGTCCAAAATAAGTCTGTCATAAAAAATCTGTCATACAAAAATAAATCGGTTGTGCAAAAATAAATCTGTCGTATACAAATAAATCTGTCACAACTAGTCCAGCAGACTTTTGAAAATATTTAGATTTTCTTAAAAAAAAAGTTCTGGGAGGATAAATTTGACTTTATTTTTTTTCCTAATAAAGCAAAAAGGGTATTTTAGGTAAAAAAAATAACTCATTTAACCCTCATATTTTATGAGTTAGTTTAGTAATTAAACTCTTAATTTGGATCAATTTAATTTTTCTCCCAAAAAAAATGAAAAAAATTATAGTAGTTATTTTTCAGTTTTCAATTTACCATACTTTTAATGACGTAAAAAAAATTAACAAAAACACAAATCAAAATCGAACCAAAAACTATAAAAATATGGAATAGAAATGTTCCACGAAAAAACTTGTCATGTGGTCGTAACAGTCGAGTTAAGAAATGTGCACTCACGCACTTCGCTCTTTTTCTAATTCAATTTCTTTGTCCAAATTATTGATAGATACATCTATTGCCACTTCCCCCACATGTCCCTCCAAAGTAATCCGTACTACGCAGTAGTCTACATGTACACTACAGCACCACTGCACAAGCATGGATTTTCGAAACCATCTTCTTTAAGGAAAATCCATATTTTTAAATAATAAATAACAAATCGGAAGGACATCATAAAATTCATGCTTTGGTCCTAAAGTTTACATTTGGACAGTCCTTAAATTAGTAAATTGTAATCAAAAGTGCTGTTTAAGAATTTTTGTCTACTTATTAGTTATAACTTTGTCTAAAAAAGCTCACGTACATGGTTTTGACATAGATAATAAGACTTTTCTATTCTATATCAGATTAAACATTATTGAGTTATAATAACTAAATAGGTACTTTTTACCAAATTTTTTACTGCCGTGTGTCTTTTTTACAGTTCCCCATCAAGAAAAGAAAAGGCCAACTCATTCTTCTGATACTGCATGTAATATATTTGCCAAATAAGCCTACGACACAACGACAGTAAGATGTCATTTCAAATTACGTATAACATGTAAAAACAGAGTACAGCCAACTCTGAACATGTTCTAATATTAAGAATCACTTAAACCACCTTACAAGATGTGTTTAATCAGTTTTACACATAGTCAATCAAGACTTGTCACGCACCAATTCTCAATAACTCTCAAAGTATCAAAGCTCTCAAGACTTGTCTTTTCTAAAAGTCTCTAAGCAAACTCTCTTGACGGCCAAACAACATGTTTACCGTCAAACTCAATATATAGGAACACTCCTATGACCTACTTTCCTAAGTAAGGATAAACACAAATCTTCTAATAATTACGATAATATCTTGTTCTCCAATCAAGTAATCTTCAACCATAATGCCATGTCATCCAATATCCATAATTCCTTCAAGACGCGAAACCATCTTCCCGAGTCCTACTTCACCATCTTGTAGCATAAGAAATCTTCATGCTTTCATTCTCCCCCTTTTTATCTGAATGTGACACCTCAAGCACTGTATGATCACCTGGCAATTGTTAGCAAACGAAACACCACTGAACCAATAGCAGTTAGCAGGTTAGCCCTCTGATTAACCAAGTCGATCATTCAAATACGGGATTCAAAACCATAATTGATATCATTAGGATAGAGTTTTAACATGAAATCCAAAAGACAAAGAAGAACATCAAGGACAAATCAGCAAATCAGAAACAACATCAGCAAAGACAGATCAGCTGAACAAAAAAGGAACAACGTTGACATAACGTTCACATCACTCTCAGCTATCACTAACTCTCCCCCACACTCGCATCACGATCACCATCACCATCAGATCCATCACCATCTGAAGTGTCACTATCGCCATCGGATGCAACACCATCTTCCTCAGCAACATCAGATTCGGGATCATCATAGTCTCCCCCTGCTTGAGTGCACATTTATATAAAAGCAAGCAATGAAGAGTAATCAGAGCAAGGAGGGTAGAGAACACGTATCTGCAAGACGAGCCTTCATCTTCAGAAGAAGCTCAATAACATCAGACAGATCATCCGCAAGCTCCATGCGAGGCGTAATAACGAGTGGAGTGTCGAGTTGTGAACAACTCTTAGCATCAAAAGCAAAGTGAGCCGGATCCCCAGAGAACTTATCAGTAGCATACACCGGAACCTCACGCTGGAAACAGAGAATCTGATAGATCAGATTCGGATAGGCCAGACGAGTGTTGCTAGGACCAGATTGTGCAGCAATAGAGCGTACATGATCATAAACAAACTGCCCAAAATTGAAAGGTCGCCGGTTTGCAATCATATACAGGAGTTGAGATCGATCAAACTGCAGAGTGTTTAGATTGGTCGTGGGATACCAGTTGAAGCAACTGATCTTATGCAGCATTATCATGGACTGGGTAAAACGAGCAGTAGTCAGATACTTCCAGCGCTTAACATGACCGCCAGATAGCAACTCAGAAACCTCATTCTTAGTGGCGTAAGTAAAGATCAAAGGCAGCTTGGGATCCACAACAGCAATGTCAATATCAAACATGCGGTTGATAATCGAGGGAGAGAACTCAAACATCTTACCTCTGACATACACTTGCATGAGACCAGAAGAACGAATCTCCAAATCTGCCAGATTCGCATAGAATTCGTACACTACCTGCTTATTAAACGGCTTCACATTGCGTACCGTGCTAAGCAGATCAGCAACCTCAATCAACTGCTGAGCTCCATACAAGGTCGAGACACCAAGGGGAAGAATTTTCTGACAAATAAATTTTCTTCCCTTAAGATAGCCGAAACGAGTAACAGCTTCAAGAGACAAGAAACAAAGATTATGAGCACGATGCAGCGGCTTGGTCAAAGATGGAATTCGGCGGTCTCGAGCAGCGACAAGCAGCCGAATTGGAAGCACAACGAGCTTGAAAGGAGAGACCAGCATCACCTACGGAATCAGCCTCAGCAGAGAAATTAAACGTAGGTGGTTGAGTGGCATCGTCGGGTTCACCAAGATCCATGGGATTAGACAACGATGGAGCAAACGGAGGTGGAGAATCAGAGACGGATCAGGGGAGTCATCACGGAGAACCAATGGCGATCTGGAACTGCTTTGGCGAGAGAAGGAACGGCGAGGAGCAGCGGCACGAGATGGAAGAATGCGACGAGTTGACGATGAAGAAGCTATGACTGAATCAAAGCGGAAACGGAGTGGAGCGAATGATGGCGGAGAGAGCAATGATACAAATAGGGTTTGTAGAAGACCCTATTTGTATCATTGCTTTCGGCGGGAGTAAGAGCAAAAATAAAGAACCCTAAACATCTCAACAACACAGCCCATTAGCATTATGATGGCCCATTGGCCTTAAACTCACAAATCCAACACACAGTCCATGAACAATCATATCTTAAAATTGACACCAACACCAAACGAAAATTTGTGAAAGAAAGCCATCAAGGAAAGAACACTTCAAAACTTAGAGAGACAGCCAAATAAAACCCGATTAAGAACAACAATTAATGAACCAGCTTACCACCAAGAACTCATCAAGATCACATTGCCCCAATTGTTTAGCACACACTTACCCTTAAGACTCAACTGAAAGTGTCTCACACAAGAGGGAAAGGAGGACACCACTCCTCCCTTATCAATTGTAGGACTTTTAAACTCACCAATGGATATCACTTCTCATATTTTCTGTCTTCTGTTTTGTTTTGTTTTTTTTTTTTTTTTTTTTAGTTTGGTAACTACCACAATGTGGACCAGACAAGCTCACCCGTTCATCATGATCAAGACACAAGAGGATCATCGGTTAATCTGTGCACAGGAAGTAAGATAACAAA